>NC_048235.1:21964027-22264027 GCF_002007445.2 Ailuropoda melanoleuca | reverse complement strand
TGAAATTTTATCCTTTCTTCTAAATAATTATTTGTGCTATATATAGTGAGCACAGGAACCATTCTCACCCCTGCTATCTCTAAGTAAGATAAATCAAAACATTTTGCCCACTTAGTTTTAGAAAGACCTATCATATATTACAAAGGGACAAAAAGCACTATATATTTCTGGTATTTGAAAAAAAATCCATTTACGGGACTTCAATCAGCTTAGGTGACTGCTCCAGTTGCTCAGTTGGTTAGTGACAAGTCTCCCTCCTCCCAGCTCAAGAAAAGCTCTTCTTGTCTCAGGGCAGACACCTAGCTCTAGCCTGTGATATTTTTCTCTAAAATCTTTTGCCTAGGCTCTGAATTCATTAAGGCCCCCCATCTAGTGCCCAGAGTCAAAATAAAATAAAATAAAATAAAAAAATAAAATAAAATAAAATAATAAAATAAAATAAAATAAAATAAAATAAAATAAAATAAAGCAAAACAAAAAGAAACAAGAGTCAGGGGCTTCTTGCAAAAGCCCAAAGAGGCTTCCTTTCTCTGCTTTCTCCTCACATACCCCTCGAGGCAAGGAGCACTGGAATATCTACTAAATGGGTTGGAATGGGAATAAGAAAATGAAAGGGAAAGAGAATACTGGCAAAAATATTTTTCTGAACACAACTTTGCCAAGCTAAAAAATATTTTCGGGATAACTCATCTCTCAGCGTCCCTCTTCCTCTGTTTCTTTCCTTCTGTACTTACATACACTTCAACTTCTCCTAAAATGAGGAAGACATCATTCAATACTGTCTCCACTTGGAACTGTCATCCCTGACTCTTCCTTGTTACTAAAACATTGGGAATCATAACAGATATGTATTGAGTGCTCATTAACTGTCAGGCCCTATTCTCAGGGCTGTACGGAATTGCTATGTAAACCTGACAACAATCCTAGGAACCAGGATCTATTAATATGCTCCTTGTGTAGATAAGGTAACTGAGGCTGAAGCTGTCAAAGTTCTCACATTGGAAAGTGTGTCAGACTCCGAGGCCCAAGCTCTTAACCACTGCCTTTCCATATGGCTTTGTTGTACTTCTCACTATACTTTCTCATCCTGTTGAACCTCATCTCTCCATCTCTGAACTACTGTACTCGACCATCAACAAAGTTCTCTTCAATATTAATCTGAAATCTGTCAATTTTATAAACTGAAAGTAATAAAGTAAATAGAAGGAATAAATACCTTAAATGCCAATTATTTCCAGATTATATCCAAAGTTGTTGATGGCAGCATAATTCCATGTGAAATTTGGAAAGAACCTGTTGAATTCCTGTCAGATAAACTTGGAGTATGCATTAGTTAAATATTCTGCACCATTAATAAAGCTTATTTTAGAATACCGATTACTCTAAACGGGAGGCAATAAAACCACTACAAAGTAAAAACAAAAACTAACAAAAATCTATCCATAGAGAGATACACTGGAGAAAATATATAAAAAATAGAACAGTGATTCTCTTTGAGTAATAGAATTTTGCTTATATTTTTCTATGTTCTCCAATTTTTAGTAGTTTCTGCTTTCCATAGTTAGCACATAGTAAGGGAAGGACAAAATATATTTGAAATGTAGTGGAAATAGTACTTGCAAAGAGTTAGCATTTAATCAGTTTCCTCGTTTGTAAAATTAGTGGCTGGGATTAATGTTAGTTACAGCTCCCACATATCATACTGTAACTTTCATTTCCTTTAGCTTCTTAATCTTCCAAATAATCATAAAAAGTGAACAACATTAGCCCACTCTTTGTGGACAAGGAAGTTGAATTTCTGAATACTTAAGAAACAAACAGTAGGTGGTAAGGACCAAGAACCAAAACCATGTATTTCCAAAGAGCACTTTAAAAACCTCCTCCATCACAAATATTTCATATACTATGTTTCTATAGTTCTGATTCTTTATGACTCCTTTTCTTATTGTCATCCTTTTATCTCCAAATTCCTTCTAAGCTTTTTAGGTCTTGTTCAATTGACTCCCATTTATGCTAGCACTCCCAGAATATATCATCTATTTCTCTAAAAACCTTTCCTTGATGAGCCTCGTTGACTGTGTCTTCTTCACCATTTTTGATGTACACAATGAGGATGTCAACATCTCAGGTGTTTATGCCCCCTTTACTTCATTAATTATAAGGAGCGTATTTTCTCTTGATCGTATTTTTCTCTTTTTCTTAAACACGCACACACACACACGCAGCACCCCTCACCAGTTATAATTCAACAGAAGGCTCAGCACATTGTAACTTGGATTTTGCAGAGTACATCAGTTTGGGGACACAATTAGAACACACTGTTGTGGAAGTCCCTGGAAAGTGGCCTGTGTTTCCTGCAAACTCCTGGCTCCAATAGGGCAAGTACCATTTTCTTCCTTTCCTGCTTCAAATAAGGCTAAGGGGTGGCTCCCTGTCCTACAGATCCTAAGTGGAAGTTAAGATACTGATCTCCAGAAAAGATGCCACCACTCCACTGACCTGGCATGGAACACACTCATGGGGATATTTACCTGTCATTGTCACAGCCAGAGCCAGCCATGGTCAACTCCAAAGCCACTACCTTCTCTCTCAGTGGTGAAAACTGCAGGATTGATTCTTCCAGGACTTTGTTCCTATAGTGTTCTACAGAGTTTCATTTTTATTAAACTAGTTTTGTTGTTGCACTCTTTTGTGAGTCTTTGGGGATTGCAGTGGAGGAAAATCTGAGTGACTTTACACTGAACATCCTATTTGCCCCCTGCATGCTGCCCACCTTCCATAACTGACCTGGTCCAATGACTCCCACTCATGTAAATTACAGGAGATGCCTTATTTCTTCATAATCATCCATTCAATTATTCAGTACATATTTACTGCAAATTCGTTACATGGTAGGCACTGACCAAGGTTTTGGTCACAGATTAATAACAAGACAAAGCCCCTCCCCTTTATATTTTAAAGAGGAACACAGATATTGAGCAAGTAAGTACATATTAATTCTGACTGCAGCTGCTATGAAGAAAAATAAGTTAGAGCAAGGGACTAAATAGTTGTATATATGTGTGCACTGTGTGTATGTCTGTGTGTGTGCATGTGTGTGCAGGCATGCCTGCCCGTGCACTAGTTTAGACAGGTCATCGGGAAGGAAGTCTATGTAAAAGCAGCATTTGAACAAAAGCTTGGGTGGGGGGTGGTTCACAATAAGGGAGAAGGAAATAGAAATGCCACCAGATAAGAGTATCCGGATCTCCCTGAAACTCAGGATAGACACATCATAGGCACAAATTGAATCTGCTACTATACACTGTTTACTGGTTGATAAAGAAACGGAATAGACCTTCTCAAGAAAATGCTTATAAAGGCAAATTTCAACATCTAAAAATTAGAGTACGTGTCTACACAATAACTTCCTTCGTAAAGTCAGCCCCAGGGACACGGCTTTTGTCACCTGACACTATCAAAGTGGGTTGTAGCAAGATTTAAATGAGGTAGTGGGTAGGATTGCTCATAGAGCAAACCAAAAAGCTATACACTGGGATACCAATCTTAGGGATGATTCTACAATACAGTCCGCTGTAGTCTGAAGTATATTATTAGTAATGACCAAATGTCTATTGGTTTGTATGATTCTTATCTGATCACTAGATTTGAGAACTCAGCATTTTATATAGTTCCTTCTTGGCCTTATATGACCAGCTATACATATTGACTCGTGGATGGAGGTGCAGACCTACATCACTGTGAACAAGACCTTTGCGGGCCCCTAAAAACCAGGCTACTATGTCTGTGCAGAGGTAACAGGTGTGGCTGGCTCTCTCGCAGCTTATAAATTAGTTTTTGGGGAATGGAGATTCATTTTACCATCAATGACACAAACAGCAAAGAAGAATAAACAATATCTCCCTCTTTATACCTCAGTGATGTCCAACTAAGTAAGCTGTAGATACTGACTGATGAAGAATGCGAGGCACATGACCTACATAACGTGGAGGCCAGGAGAGTCTGACTGCACAGAGACACACAGTCAGGAGGCTCTCTCATGAGAGGCGACAGGTGAAATTGGAGGGAGTGGGGAATTCTAAGGATTATAGGTTATAATCACAGAGCAGAATTATGAAGTTCAAGGCTTTGGTTGGATGATCTCAGAGGTAGGCAAAAGATGTGTGTGTTTTTAGGAGAAACTACAATGAAGGAGGAATAAAAATCTTAAGAAACAAGGTTCTTGGAGCTACTTAGCTACTTACTCTCATTAACTATGTAAAGCAGCAAGGCAGTGACATCCCCCCCCCTTCACAAATGATCAGAATGAGGCTCCGGCAGATTAAATGCGTTACACCCTGACAGGCAGTTAGTGAGTTACAAGGCAGGACTAACCCCAGGTTACGCTGCCTGTGGTCACAGCCTTCTTCCAATGTCCTGGGGAACCTCTGAATTTCAAAATCACAGTGCAACTTTGCACAATGACCTACAGCCATAAGCCAATGGCAACTTTTGGAGAAGGGATATTGGATCTCTATATGACATGACGAAATAATTCACATATTTAGATCATCTTCAATCTTATCAATCCTTTGTAACTCTGAAGTACTAGACCATCTGCATGTCAAAAATGGTTTCCACGCACTTAAGAATCAGTCCCAAAGTTACCCTATTTTTGGAACACACATCGTATTTGGGTATTATCCGATGTAAGGGAATTTTAAATCATTAGCATCTTTTTTTTTTTTTTAACAAAATAGCCAATACTTTGACAGGATCTATAAAAATTGGGAGTCATGCAATTAATAAAGTAGTATATTTATGAGTCTTTAAGCTTCTATTTTAAGCACATTAAATCCTTAGTCAAAAATCATAACGGCAGGGGCGCCTGGGCGGCACAGCGGTTAAGCATCTGCCTTCGGCTCAGGGCGTGATCCCGGCGTTATGGGATTGAGCCCCACGTCGGGCTCTTCCTCTGGGAGCCTGCTTCTTCCTCTCCCACTCCCCCTGCTTGTGTTCCCTCTCTCGCTGGCTGTCTCTATCTCTGTCAAATAAATAAATAAAATATTTAAAAAAAAATAAAAAAAAATAAAAAAAATCATAACGGCAAATACAAACACACTAGTCTGCTGTATAGTAGCACAAACTCAAGCTAGAAGGTCTCACTTGTTTCTAGATCAAGAGAACAAAATCAAGGAAGATAGCACTCTCTCTTTCTATTAACACATCAAGCATCCCTTTCTGCAGCTGCGTTCTGGTTCTGCGTTCTGGTTCTGTCATTTCCACCCTCTGCAATAAACCGCGATCACGTGGTACACTCAGTGTTGGCTAATCATTGGAACACATAGCGTTGTAAAATAGTACGAATGGCACCGCCGAACCTCCCAGACTGGTCTTCCAACACTGGGAATGTTGGAAGTGCAAGCTGAGGATCCCATTCAGTTCCTCAATCAAAAATACTACAAGCTGGGGCGCCTGGGTGGTGCAGTCTTTAAGCGTCTGCCTTCGGCTCAGGGCGTGATCCGGGCGTTTTGGGATCGAGCCCCACATCAGGCTTCTCTGCTGGGAGCCTGCTTCTTCCTCTCCCTCTCCCCCTGCTTGTGTTCCGTCTCTCGCTGGCTGTCTCTCTCTGTCAAATAAATAAATAAAATCTAAAAAAAAAAAAAAATAGTACAAGTTGTTAAAGCCGCGAAACAATCTCAAGTCTTGAGTCAAGGTTTCAGTGAAAAAGTGCACACAGGCTAGGAGATTGAGGCACATTTAGGCAAAGGATCAGTGCAGAGTGAGGGCTTCTAGTGATGACAGCAGCAGCAAGAACAGTAGTAACAGTAATAGTGGTAACAGCTAACTCTTGGAAGGTTAGTGTGTTCCAAGCTCTAGGCTGGGCATATTACATCATTTACCTCATTTAAATCTCTTAAAGACTCTATGAAGAATAAAAACAGTTAATATTATTTAAATAATTATTTAATAATTATTATAATTATATTTTAAATAATTTAAATAATTATTTAAAGTTATTATTAAATAATTGATATTGAGTATTTACTATGTGCCTAAAACTTTACAGGATTATCTCATTTAATCCTCACAAGACCCTCCAAGCTCCTTGGGGGAATTGGTCTTTTTTTTTTTTTTAATTGAGGTGTAATTGACATATAACATTGTATTAGTTTTAGAGTCACAACATAATGATTTGAAATTTGTATTGTGAAATGACAGAACGGCAGAATAAGTCTAGTTAACATCCGTCACCACAGAGTTACAAAAACACGTTTTTTTTTTTCTTGTGATGAAAACTTTCTGTATCTACTCACTTAGCAACCTTGAACTTTGCATCCAGTATTATTAACTGTAGTCCAGAATGCTGGCAAGTGGGATCAGAGATACGGCTACTGAGCGCTGTTGCTGCCTTCTCCCTCCAGGTGAAGAAGGGGACTTGCTGAGACTGAATGTGTCTTAGGAGCCTGGAGGACCCAATGCTCACAAACATTCCTGTAAATGGGAAGACATCGATTTTGGGCAGGCGCTTCTGGAATGCTGATGTAACCACTGAGTATAAAAGGACAGGAGCATACTAAGAATTAGGGTTTCCAGATCTGGAGAGACCCCACTCTTTGCCGGAGGTATCAAGAGCAACGCTGTGTCTTTGTTAGGGAATTTGAAGGCAGCGGGGATACGATACTTAAGTAAGTTGCAGCTACTCTTATGCTGTGTGGCCATTTTGCTTTAGAAGTTTGTGTGTGTCCTTGGCCAGTGAAATGGGGAGCTCACCCCAGTGCTGTCTATGCATGGTGTATCAGTGGGTGTGACTGCGTGTCTCCCGTCAGTCCTCCTCCTGAAACACCGCAGCAGGGTGAGATGAACGCCCCGTTTTACAGATGGAGAACTAGAGGCTTAGGGTCACTCTGTAGTGTACCCAACATTCTTCAGGTAGTAAGTGGTAAAGACAGGTTTGAACCTCAAGCTGGCTGGCCCAGCTCTTCACTTACTATCACCGTACTATGTGTGAATAAAGTACATACTGGTGAAGAAACAGTCCTCCCCTCTGTGGCCCAGCTACGTGGATAACAATGTTATCAATTAGATCTTTTTTCTTTTGCCTTCAAAAGATAATTTCATCTCATAAAATCTTTCCTGTTCTTGCATTTGCTTCTCAGACTTCAAAATATATGGCCAATTCAACACTGTCATTGTGCTTTGCATTTACATTTGTTTTGTTCTCCATACGTCTCTATTTTTAATTGTAAAATATTATTCTTTTGAATGATTTTGCATCCTACTATATATTTGTCATAGTCATTATTTATATAGATTATTGGTAATATTTAATGCTGCTTTTGTTCAAAGATCTCTTTAATTGTATTTTGGTGAAAGCTGAGATGAGATCAGCAAGCTGAGGGCTACTTTAAGAAGAGCAGGTTCAATGACCTCCCTCCAACCTGCCCCCTGAGGTGGGAGCCTTCTTCCCCTAGCCAGTGACTGATGCAGAATGCCCACGAAATGCCTTTCAGTTTAAATATCACAACCTCTGCAGGTCAGCCAGTGATAGGTTTTATTGTTTTTGTTCCTGGATATGAGGTATTGAAGAGTGGCAAGTGTGGGGGTGGGGGTGCATTTTAAAATTTAAATATTGAAAGATTTCACAGAGTGAATGATTTCTAAGTATTGGGGAAGGATGGGGTGATAGAGCAAAAATGATTTCAGGCAGTGCTGATTTAGAAAATTATTGTTATTTTCTTGGCAAAAGCTAGGATATACTTTAAAATCTTTTCCAATGCAGCAGTAAAGAGAAGAAAGATCTTTTTAGAACACTAACCACTGGCATATTTTTAACACTCTGTGGGAGACACAGTTCACATATCCACAGTCCCAGGTAAGCACTTCACTACTATCTCAGTAAAGGATTGCTATGATTAAAAATAGGTTTAAACTTCAACTTATCATCCATACATTCCACTCCACAGTAAAATTTCAATTCTTGGAAGCAAACAACTTTTGTGGTCTTTATGAAACCGCAAGTTTAATGAACCTCTCTAGATATGATTAAAGCGAGGTGATTGAAGTTCGTTACTAAACAGAAAATCCCACTCAACATTCCAATTCTTGAACTGAATAAACCACATAAGCACCATCCCTCACAAAATGGTGGCAGGACAAATCATAGGCTTTGGACATTTCACATGTTTCCTCTGCTAATATTGATCAAAAAGCATGTATTCAGGTCAATCAATTCCTGTTATCACCAAAATGCTGGTAGGCTTGAAGTATTATACTAATTCTCCTGGAGGCTAGCAATGAGGCTAAGACAAGATAAGAAACCTGAACCAGTTAGTCAGTGATGTCTTGGACATGCCAATCACTCATCTGGGATTTGTTCAACTAGTAATCTAAAGACATAGTCTTGAATGTCCGGATAGACACTGATCACAGATGAAAACGAGGACGGGAGTTCAGATTGTCCTTTCAGGATTAGCAAACTCCCTGCTATTGGTTTTTACATAATAAAATGCAGATTAACTGTTTAGAACCATCACAATTTTCTGATATTCCATATTACTGTGCTACCAAATGAACAATTTAACAGGCTAATTCTTCTTTATTGTCATTATTAGCTTTGTTGAGTTATAATTTGCATACAATTCAAGTAACCAATTTCAAGTATATAATTTAATGAGTCCTGATAAATATAAAATTCCTATAACGATCACCACAAACATGCTAGAGAATGTCTTATTCATACCAGAAAGTTCCCTTATTCATTTCTCTTAGTCCCTGGCTCTAGCAGTTATTGGTATTTTTTCTGTCAGAAAGAGTTTCACTTTTTCTAGAATTTTATAAAAATGAAATCATACATTATATTTTCTCTTGGATCTGATCTCTCTCTTTCAGGATAATGTTTTGACACTCATCTAGATCGTCATGCAGGGCAGTAGGTCAACCTTTTTATTTCTGAGTAGTACCATGTTATATAGATATACCACAATTTATCTGTTTACAAGTTGATAGACATTCGGATTGTTTCCAGTTTTTAGTTATAACAAATAAGCTAATACAAACATTATACACAAGTCTTTGGGTGAAAATATGTTTTCTTTCTGTTAGATAAGTACCTAAGAATAGCATCCCTGGATCACATATTAAGTGTATATTTAATTATACTTAAAAACTGCCAAATTGTTCTTCAATGTGGCTGAACTATTTTGCTTATACAACAATCTCTGAGATTGTTGCTCTATATTCGGAAAGCATTTAGTATTGTCAGATTTATAAATTTCAGTCATTCTAATTGGTGTGTAGTGATATCTAGTTTGAATTTAATTTCCATATTTATAAAGGTCTTAAGGATATCTTCATGTACTTATCTGACATGGATATTCTTTGGTGAAGTGTATATTGTACATTCAAATATTATATATTCAAATCTTTTGCCCATTTTTTACTTGGGTTTTGTGTTTTCTTATTACTGAGTTGTAAATCTCTAATACACCCTGAATATCAGCATATATTTTCTCAGTATTTTCTCCCAGCCTGTGTCTTTCCTTTTATCTCTTGGGTGTCTTTGGATGGGGCAAATGTTTTTCATAATGATGTTCTTTTTTTTCTTTTTTGGTTTGAAATTTTTCTGTCTTATCTAATAAATATTTAAGATCACAAACATTTTTTCATTTGTTTCCTTTTAGAAGTTTTATAGCGGTTGTTCTTATATTTAAGTTACAATCTATTTAGAGGTAATTATTGCATATTGTGTGAAGTGAGGGCCAAGATCAATTGATCGACCGATCAATCTATATTGCATATGGATATATAGATTTTTTTAGTAACAAAGGATTGTTGAAAAGATAATCCTTTAACAACTGAATTGACTTTGCACGTTTGTTGACATTAAGTTGACCACATATGTGTGGGTCTCTTTGTGAACTTTGTATTCTGGTCCACTGGTCTATAATTCTACCTTCTCGACAATACCATATTGTCTTATTATAGTAACTTTATAGTAAGTCTTTTTTTTCCCCCAAAAAACTTGTTTTGGCTATACTAGGTCCTTTGAATTTTCATATAAATTTAAGAAGCAGTTTATGAATTTCTTTAAAAGAAAGTCTTCTGAAATTTTGATTTGTAGATCAGTTTAAGGAAAATACACCTCTATACGCTTGATTTCTCAATCAATAAACCTGGGATGTCTTTAGATTTATTTAGGTCTTTTAAACACTCAGCAATGTTTTATAGTTTTTAGGTTATAAGTCTTCCATTTTTTTTTTTTTGGTTAAACTTATCCATAAGTATTTCTATACGTATTTTAAAATTTTTATTTATTTATTTGTGAGAGAGAGTGCACACACAAGCAGGGTCAGAAGCAGGCAGAGGAAGAAGCAGGCCCCCTGTTGGGCAAGGAGCCTGGTGTGGGACTCGATCCCAGGACCCTGGGATCATGACCTAGAGCCAAAGGCAGACTATTAACTGACTGGGCCACTCAGGCATCCCGTATTTATATTCTGATGCTGTTCTTTATAGTTTCAATTGGTTGTTGCTAATATATAAAAACACAACTGATTTTTGTATATTATTATAATTTGAGACATGATTAAATCAATTACTAATTCTAATAGCTTTTTTGGTAGATTTCTTAGAATTTTCTATTAATTAAAGTTTTACTCAACATATATTTGTCAAATGTTTCTGCCTTTAACATAATTCTTATTGGTTTTTCTTCTTTTTGCTGTTAATATAAATTACATGGATCAATTTTCTAATCATGAACTAGCTTTACATGTGGATAAACTCTACTTGGCAATAATGTTTTAAATTAAAGAAGAAGGGGCGCCTGGGTGGCATAGCGGTTAAGCGTCTGCCTTCGGCTCAGGCATGATCCCGGCGTTATGGGATCGAGCCCCACATCAGGTTCCTCCGCTATGAGCCTGCTTCTTCCTCTGCAGTCCCCCTGCTTGTGTTCCCTCTCTCGCTGGCTGTCTCTATCTCTGTCAAATAAATAAATAAAATCTTTAAAAAAAATAAATTAAAGAAGAAGCAGCTAATATTGCTTGTTCTAATAATTACTATGTCTTGCATATGGCTGGTAAAGTTTAGGAACACTTATTTTTAAATATAGTTAATTAAAAAATAAATGCAAAGCAGGGAAAACATTTTTGAGATTACACTTAGAGAAAATATAACTTTGTTGTCTTCCCTAAAGTAGTACCTTGTAGAATTATGATATTTTGTTTTATAAACTTCCTTAACTTCAGAAATAGGTAACTTAGATCAAACAGCTAATGCAGTAATCAATATCATCAACAAATAGACAATCTTAGAGTGGCAAATATAATTATTTTGTTATTTTATATCATTTGAAGCCCATGTATAGTAGATACATAAATTGTATATATGCACACAAATTAATCAATTTCACTCTTTTCTATCATTGTCTCTATCACTCTTTCACACACACGAACACACACACACACACACACACGTGCAAATAGGAAGTGCCTTAATGCATTGGTCATTTAGCTAACAAATGCAACAATTTGCAACCCAGAGATATTACTAAGGCTTGGAGCAGCCAAACTGAAAAATTTTTTTGTCAGTAATTTTTCTTATGTATTTCCTCATGATCTTAATAATTGGTATATGGTCAGGGCGCCTTGGTGGCTCAGTCGGTTAAGTGTCAGACTCTTGATTTTGGCTCAGGTGGTTGGGCTACTCAGTGAGGAGTCTGCTTGAGATTCTGCCTCTCCCTCTTCCTCTGCCCCTCCCCCTACTCACTCATTCTCTCTCTCTCTCAATTAATAAATCTTTTTAAAAAATGTAAAAAATAATTGGCATATGGTATATATAATTTCTTGGAGCAAGTTTGATTTTGTAGCTTATCTCTACATAGTAGATTAAACACAGTACTTTAGCAGGAGAAAATGAAACTTGCGGTAGGTGCAGGGATGGGAGGATCTGAGAACCAACACCATAAAGGGAGAGATTACAGAGAGTGGACAAAAGAGCTGAAAAGTGTAGCAGCTGGGGCTGCTCAGTGATTGCATACTATTGTGCATGATTCATGCCCCTGAGAATAATCACCAAATTTTAGCACAATCTAATAGCCTATGTTCAAGATGATGAAATGGAGTCATTAAGAATAAGTTAAGTCTAATCAGTCTATTCTGTTTAACAAGGCATGAAAGTGTACAATCCATTTAGAAAAGCTGTCCGTTAAAGTAGTTAAAAATATTCTGGCACCTTTTGGAATAAGCTTTATTTCTTTTGGGAAATCTACTTGGACAATACGCTTCACCATCTCTTTGTTCAGTAATGCTGCCTAAATGAAGGATGTGACGTGTCCACCAAGTAGAGCAGTGGCCACATAACGGCCACACGGTCAGCACACTGCTGACTTCAGGGAATGCTATTCATATAGATTTACGGTTTAACAGCACTCCCACCTGGAACTGTACGGGACTGAGGGAGGTCCTGTCCACAGGGGCTGGAATTTCAAGTTTTTGTTGAGTTCACTGTTGTATCTTCAGTGCTAGGACAGCATGTGGCACATAGTAGGCACTTAGTAATTTGTCTATTAACTATAAATGTAAGCATATGTAACTACATTTAAGTTGCAACATTTAGAAACAAAATATTTGAGTTCTCAGAACTACTATTTCATTAAGTCCCCATTTATAATATGATCAAAATTTTCCAGATACCCTGTCTTAATCAGAGCAGACCATTTGACTGAAAGGTAAGAGAGAAGTGTCTATAAAGGAAAGAACTGGAAAAGCTTCAACTTTATGAACGCCATGAAGGAAAGCTTCGAGTTTTTTCTAAGCTGCCTTTGCTTGCCAGTTCTTTCTTTCCCGGCCAAAGGTGGGGCCCACAGTGGCTTCCTGCATTCTCAGGATTCGATCATGGTACATGATATGGACAAGGTTTATCCTTCGTATTCTCTGCTCTTAAAACTTCAGTCTATTATAAACCGATTTTGTGGTAGTGTTGGACTCTATTTTAAATACGCTTTGTCAGTTCTTGTTTTATACCATATATAGAGAGCATTTAGCCACATGATGATACTAATGATGACAAGGCACTGAATCTGGAATCTGCAGATTAAAATTCTACATCTGGCTGAACCATTTATGCTAAGATACCATTTATATCACATTTGAAAAAAAAAAGACTATTTGCTTGTTATCTTTTCTCTAGGAGGTTAAAAGTAACTCTAGAATTATTATGCTATCATGGATAGCAAATAAGCAATTTGGAAACCAGTGTTTCCATACTTTATGATGAATAAAATGCTACAAACCCTACTAAACATAATAAATATTAACCATTTTTACTTTATTAATTTTTAAAGGCTCTTTGGGATGCCAGCCAAGCACAATGGTTTGTATACAGTCATTAGACGTGTACATTGCCTTCAAAGATATGTTGAAGAGAATAGGGGAAGGGATTAAGAAAACAATTTTTTTGGAATTCTTATTTTTTATAAAGTCAAAAATAGTTTTGAAAATCCTGTAAAGGATGTGCTATTTATAGGCCCACGGTCAGCTTGTCAGATGTAATGCTTTTCTCATATTGGTCATTAATCTTTGTTTCAGCAATAATAGCAGACCGCCATAAATTCTAAATACCCATTGAATTTCATGACCTGAAATTATTCTGCAATTTAATTCTCTAGCATTAAAAATAGACCAAGAATTCAAGAATTTGTTTTCTTTTAATCAGTTGCAATGTAAAATGTTTATGAATCTCAATCTTGAAAAACTATTTTAATATGATGAAGTATTTTGGAACACTTTAAAAAGCCAAAGCAGGATTGAATTACATCCTTTATATTGGATTCAACAGAGGAACATTTTTAAAAGCCATATTTAGCTGCAGAGTTTTACAAGATTATGCTTAAGGTGCAACTTGAAATCACCTTCCAGATGTCTCATTTATAGAATATGACTGGTTCATCCATGAATCACCAACATGTCATTCTCCTTCCACGTTGAAGGTTCATGCAAACTAAGGAAATACCAAAGCCTCCTGTTCTCTTGGGTCTTTTATTGTAGGATCCACTCAGTCTGTACTGTCTTTTGATAATGAAAGCCAGTATTAGAAGATAGGCTAGGCTTCCAATGGGGTCGACATCTTAGTAATTGGCCCTAATCACTTTGGAATATTATATCCCAGGTTTAGGCTTCTTTCCATCTTCCATATTTTATTCATCAATCATGGTTTCTGTCATAACTTGGCAAGAGTCTCTGGAATGCTGTATATTGTTAAAACAACCCTCCATTTCCTGAAATAGACACTCTATGTATCCTAGAGTGAAGAAGTCTTTGGAGAAGGCCTTTCTTCTTGAATTAAGTTGTAGAGAAGAAACACACTCTCAGCTTAATAATAATAATATGTTAAATATCTATGACATGTAATTTCTTAAGATCATTTGATGAATCAACTACTTTTATTGCATATGACTTGTTCCACTTAAATAATGAGGAAAATTTTACATCATCGGACAGAAACCTGATGATATAATAATAGAAGTATTACCTTGTATCAAAATCAGTTTAGCTGGGAAATAATAGTATTTTTAATTCAGAACCCATGATAAACAACTGAACAGATTTTTTTTATAACCCGCTGGAGATTCTTATCATTTATTTATTTATTTATTTATTTATTTAAGATTTTATTTGTTTATTCGACGGAGAAAGAGAGACACCCAGTGAGAGAGGGAACACAGGCAGGGGGAATGGGACAGGAGGAAGCAGGCTCCCAGCGGAGGAGCCTGATGTGGGGCTCGACCCCAGGACTCTGCGATCAGGCCCTGAGCCAAAGGCAAATGCTTAATGACTGAGCCACCCAGGCGCCCCTAGAGATTCTTATTATTGATCAAATGTTGATCTTTCCATGGCTTTACAAATAGAACTCAAAGCCTTCAGCACTATATGAAATTGTCTTCACATAGACTTGGGTAAGAGGAGCTCTCTCGCTATGGACTCAAAACTTAAAAGGCTACTCACATCACAAGTCACATTTATTAAATGTAACAAAGAAAATGGGTACTTCTGTCAGTGACATAACATAACCTGTAACTGTAAATATCACTCTCTTGAATAATATTCTTCAGGCACTAAGGAAATACTTCGTTCCATCTGTTGTTCTCTGTCCTCCAAAGAAAGGTGGTTACATCCTATTGCTCTCAATGTCATGAAGGTTTGTGGGTTTTCCCTCTGCCAGCAGCAGGCATTAAGAAGGCATACTTGTTGAGGTTGGGAAATACAACATATTTTATCTAAGTATTTGCTAGCTTGACTTATATTTTTAAATGTTTAGCCTCTATTTGTGCCCTTGCCTCAATCCCCACCTTCATTTATCTGCCTCCTCTGCTCTCTTTAATATCTGTTCCTAGCACCTATCTCCATAGACACTTTAACCATTTCGAAATACTTGCTATTTCCTAAAACACCCTTATATCTCATTCATTTCTCACTGGTTGCTGCCTTTCTTGGACTATCTCTCCTTTGTCTTCTGAATGAAATTTCGTCATATTTAAGGTTTTATTCAAGTGTTAATAGTCCTTTAAAATTTTCTCAAGCACCCCATACTTCAACATAGATTGATAAAAAATAACACTTAAAATATGAAATTCTAATATTAAGTCCCCAAACACTGAGCACCGGAAGTTAAGTGCTAACATATATATTGACATAGTGCCTAGGACATATTTGCTATTGTTATTAGTTCATGTTAAGCTTAACTGTCCTCCCCACCACACACACACACTGGATCAGCTAATCTATTATATGTTTCCAGAGCATTCTATACTCCCATATTGGCTATTTTTAACACTCACACAACTAGACTAGTATTTGTCTTTCTGGGTCTATCTCATTTGTTCTTGTAAGCCAAACATCCAGTATTAAACTGGTTTAATGAATTAGCTTCCAGAGGGAAATAAGAGGTGAGATTTGGAGAGATATGTGAGGGTCTGGAATACACAAGTAAGTATGAAGATGATGGAGAATATTAAGGAATTTTTTAAAAGAAATTTTAAAAGATATAAGAAATACAAAATAAATATTTAGAAAAGTAAAAGAAGGGATATTCAAGGCATTTACTTAGATGTCCCAAAGGATTATTCATCTGAAAATGGTAGAATTATTAAATGAATGAGTTCACCCCCATCCTTTTACTCCAGTTCCATTAGAGATATTCAGTTGCCTTACATCAACTACTAAGACATTTTTCTTCAAAGTTAATGTGCCTTGTTTATATCTTTTTCAAGAAAAATAGTCTCAGTTAAACCTGAGGTAATTCTTTTTAGTGTAACCACCTGGCATACCGTTGGTGCTCACATAATGTCAAATATTTGCCTTAAGTACAATAATATAATTATAAAAATATGCCTAAATTTTATCACCTCTGGAAAAAGAAGTTTGATATACAAATTGGTGTACTGGCGGTATAAGAAAAGTATTATACTCACTCTGACCAGCTTTTATATGGATTAGCAATACTACGGCTTTAGATGATAACATATCTTAAGAGGACACCACTTCTCGATAGCATAGAAATATGGTATATTTCTTTTTTTAATTAAAAAATTTTTTGAAATATGGTGTATTTCTATGACAAAATATTGGTAAACAACAAGATTGGTGGTAACAAACACATTCTAGTTTCTTTGGATTTGTATTATTGTTGACTAATTTTTTTAGCTGAGTCATAGGGGGCATCTCCCATGTTTTTGACAACAGAATTTCTCTTTTCAGAAAATACTTTTTTGTGTTCCAGAAGAATATTGGAATGTATTGCATGAAACTACAATTATAATTATTATTTCAGTAAAAGAACTCTTCTCTTTTATATTTTATTTCCCCAAATTTTTTGAACTTTTCCCTTTCCTTTAAATTTAGTTATAATTGACCAACTATATTAAGAATCAAGAAGTAAGTCTCCCCTTATTAAAAAAAAAAAAAAGACTGATTTTCTTACTCTGGGGCTGGTAAAAATTAGCAGTAAAAACACAGCAAGGACATAACATCTTAAGTAGAAATTAAGTCAAATCTTCTAAAGTCTGTTATGTTTGATAATCAGTCTTAATGGGATTCTAAGTATTAGGAGAAAACACTGAAGGTCAGGTAACATAACTGTGTTACAGGAAAGTTAATAGCTATTTCAAAAGTCTTTTCTTTGGGAGCTCATTATCCTGCACAAAGTTAAAAACTGTACTAGAAAGTACTTCCATCTGAGCTGAAAATTCTTTAAAATGTACTACAAAGAACTAGGTAAGGTAAGCAAATTTAGCTGCTTTAACCCTATGATTACATTTCAATTATCTGTGTTTCCACATATCCATGAAGTATCCCAGTGAAATCACACAGAATCATTGCTGTGTACTTAACACACATAGTTCATATATGCGACACAATTAGTCTAAAAAAGGTTGATACGTTAAACAGCAGAGGGATTAAATTTTTAAACCATGTTAAAAAGGATGTGGTAGAGAAAACATCTGGAAAAGAACAGGTTGATTGAAATAGGCCTGCATGGTTTCAGGAATGGAAGGTCATATTAAACTAATCTCCAAAAGAACTCTGAGAGTATTACTGCCAAAATAGACAAAGGCAATTTAGGGATGTAATACATTCAGATTTTCAAGGATCACAGGAAAATACTGGAGCTTAAAGTCAGTCTAGCAATGCGTTATACTTTTTTTTCCTTCCCATTGTTTTCAAAGATGACTATCTGGCATGTTTTTAAAATCCATGTGGCTAGGCAGAAACAGCTATATTCATGAAAGAAATATTTACTGTGCTTACGAGGTGCCAGGCAGGTACTGAGATTAGAAAAACAAGTGATGTATCTTCATCCCTGAGACTCCAAAATCTGATCTGAGAGCCAGACAACTACCCTAACCGTACAATAGAGAAACACTAACCAAGACTGAGGTTTTGCGTGATCTGCTTGAGATGTTTAAGGACAATTTGAATTTTAATACTAAGGATGAGGATAATCCTCATTCCTGTCCCATGGTGAAGAAATAAATATATGGAGGCATATGGTTTTCTGCAGAAGCACTCTGTAGAAAGAGAAAAGAAATGAAATAACAGAATCTTAGAGCAGAATATTGCATACATTCTTTTAGTTATTTCTAAAGCAGCTTTAGCGGTCTTAAAATTAGCTTAAACCCTATCGAATAGATGACTCATTTAATCAGATTGTTGACTACAGTTATGACTTGAATCTAGCTGCATGTTTCATGTCTAATCACGGAACTATAGAGTCATAAAGAAGAGTTCAATCTTGCCATTTGCAACAACATGGATGGATCTAGAGGGTATAACACTAAGTGAAATAAGTCAGTCAGAGAAAGACAAATACCATATGATTTTACTTATATGTGGAATTTAAGAAACAAACAAATGAACAAAGAAAAAAAATGAGACAAACAAAAAAACAGATTCTTAAATATAGAGAACAAATTGCTGGTTGCCAGAGGGGAGGTTGGGAGGGGGTGAGCAGGTGAAGTAGGTAGAGTGGATTAAGAGTACACTTATCATTATGAGCCTGAGGAATGTACTGAAATGTTGAATCACTATATTAACACCTGAAACTAATAAAATAACACCATGTTAATTATATTTTAATTAAAAAATAAATATACATATATATTTTTAAATCATGGAACTATACAGCTAGAAAGGATCATAGAAAATTCTGGCTCAGAGATTCTTTAAATCTGTTCTTTAACACACAAAATAACTCTCACATTTTACAATGAATTAGTCTAGAACTAATTAGTCTACAGTGAATTAGTCTAGAACTAATCAATGGAATAAATGAAGATAAATAGGTTTTTCTTGTACAAGAATTGTTCTCTCGTATTAAAAACAATCCTCTCTTGAGTCAACTTGCACCTCCAGCTATTTCTCATTTTTTTTGGTTTCCTTTTATAGCAAAGCATTTCAACAGAGTTACCTACACACATTGCTTCTATTTTCTCTCTTCTGGTTCTCTATAAAACCAGTTCCCATGAATTTTTGATCCTCCTAACTCAAAGTTATTCTTGTCCAGGTCACCAAAGTCCTCCACATTAATAAGTCTAATGGTTGATTCTCAGCCTTTATCTTCCTTAAGGATATTTGCTATGGTTAATGACTTCCTTCTCTTTGGAATACTTTCTTCACTGGGCTTCCAGAACACTATGTTCTCCTGGTTTTCTCTGAATCTCCCTTGCTACTCCTTCTCAGTGTTCTTTGCTGGATCCCCTCATATCCCTATCCTCGATATTAGAGTCCACAGGGCTCGCTTGTTTATCTTCCCATCTATAAACACTCTCCTTGTGATCTCATCCAGCCTCATGGTTTTGAAAACTATCTATATACACATGACTTTCAAACTTCTATATCGCCATCCATCTTCTTCCTTGGTTTCCAGACTTATATATGAGAGTATGTACTTGAAATCTCCACTTAGGTGTCCAAGAGGTATCTCAGACTTAAAATTTCCAAACATTGCTCTGTCAGTCTTCCCCGCCAATTGCTTGTCTTTTAATCTTTTCTTCTATTTGCATTACTGATAACTCAATCCTTCCAGTTTCTCATCCTTGACTCTCTTCTTCCTCACATCTCATGCCAACGCCACTGAGAAATCTCTTAAGCTCAAATTTCAAAATATCTCTAAACTACAGCCGTTTCTTACCACTCCCGCTGCTACCATTCTGGTTTGAGAAACTGTGATCTCTTGCTTGGACTTTTGCTGCTTCTATCTTTGTACTCCAACACCATAACACTCCCCACTTCCTCACCTAAAATCTGTCAGAGCAGCCAGCTATATCTTGTTAAAATGTCTGCTCAAAATATTCTAATGGCTATTACTCTCACTCACAGCAAATCCCAAAGAGTTTATAAGAGCTGACAAGGCCCTACATGATAAGGTTTTCAATTCACGCTCCACTATTAACCTCCAATTCCTTGCGTCTACTCTAGCCAGCCCAAACACTTCTGCTGTTCTTCAAGCATGCCAGACTGCTCTCAGTGGAAGACATTTGCCCCTGCCGTTCCCTTAGTCTGTAATGCTTTTCCTCACCAACTTCGTGACTCATTCCCTGACCTCCTTCATGTCTGTTCCAATCTCATCTCTTTGGAGAGATCTTCCCAATTTAAAATGACAAAATTCCTCAGAGCTTCCTCGCTCGCAGTCTTCCATGCTCTATTTTTCTCCATGTCACATACCACCTTCTCATGTAATTCACTGATTTATTATGATTATATGTCTCCAAACAGTAGAATATAAGCTGTCTGAGGTCAAGCTTTCTTGTATGTTTTATTTGCTATGTTATTCCAAATGGAAAAAAAGAAAAGCACGTTTGGAAAGATATAAAATATACCAGTTTTGGAGTAGTGAACACATTTGGGGAGGAATGGTAAGGAATAAAACTGGATAGGGATGACCAAGTAGCTTTAATTTTAGTATCTGTAGCATGTTTTTGTTTTTTAACGACAAAGAACCCAATCATTTTTGTGTATGCTAATGGTGGGTGCAGGGGTTCTAGTTGTATCTGTCGTCTGAACTTTCTGAATGTTTAAAGTATTTTATAGTGTGAAAAATACCAATTTGCTAAGAATGAAAGAGGGTGGCACATCCAGCAACTGTAGGTCTGAACGGTTGGAGCAAAGATGGGGGAGAAGGGCAAATGGCAGAAAGAGAGAGGAGAAAGAGTACTGGCCGAGCATACTGTAGTACTGGGAAGTGGGGCTATTTATAAAAGGGTATTTAGAACAATGTGTCATAGAGCAGTGCTTCTCAAGCCTCAACATGCATAGGAATTATGGAAGGCTTTGTTTTAATGTGCAAATTCCAATTCAGTTGGTCTGAGAAGGACCGTGTCTCTTGTAAGACTCTGCCAGGTGATGCCAACACTCCTGGTCCTAAAGCACTGATAATACGGTCCTGAAGTATAGGATCTGTAACGTGGCTGCACACTGGAATCCCCTAGAGCATTAAAGAAAATACTGATGTCTGGGTCCACTGCTCCCCCCAAAGATTCTGATTTAATTATGATTGGGGGTGGTCTGGCTACCACTCAATATTTTAAAAGGTGATTTTAAAGCACAGGAGAATTTGAGAAAAGCTATTGGGGCCTATGCTTGGTGCTTCCCAGTACACTGCCGCTTCGGAGGACTCCCTTGTGATGCTGTTTCCTGCAGTCTCCTGCTGAGGGGTTTTGGGGCAGAGGTCACTGGGCTGCACCACCTGACACTGCTGCTCAAGCCAGGCCACATGCCAATGTGGACATAGGCTGGCCATTTAACTGGTGTGCTTTCTACTGAATGAGGCCTGGCGGGCCAATTATTTCAAGTACCTGACTCAGTATTACATGCAACACAAAAGCAGGGAAAGCCTAGGCTTACTTCTCAGGAGGAAGCCATCAGAGATGCTGCCCTCTGTTGGCAGACCAACAAATCAATGATTTGATCATCTAATTCATTTATTATTTTCAAAATGTACTGATGGTCCGATATGTGCAAGACCTAGAACTTAATGGTGAAGAAGACAGACTTTTTGCAGTCCTGGTAGGGCTTACAGTCTACCAGTTACGACCTACCGTGAACCTACGACACCGTTGTAGACTTATTTATAATGTGGTCATTGCTGCATGCGTATTCCTTTCCTGAAAGCAGGAGCAGTAGATGTCGAAGGGAAAGGTTTGTCTCAGCTGAGACCTGAAGGATGGGTAGTAATCAGTGAGGAGAATGGGTAGGAGACAGGGGAAAGCTGCTGTTGAATACTGAGTGTTAGGCTCTTTCTCAGGGGAATTTTCAGGTGCTTAAGTGATTTCCTTTCTCCTTCCTCAAGTATCTTTTATATAGAGACTTTAGTAACTATTATCCTAAATGTTTCACTGTTTTTTTGTTTTGTTTTCAATCTGAAAGAGCCAACCTATGTCAGCTATGGTTCCAGCCCAGACAAACCGATGAGAAGCAATAAGAAGGGGAGCTGTGCTCTACCCTAGTTGCAATGTGGATAATTATTCGGAGAGGTGTTGGAGTGGAAGGAAGGGAGAAAGGAAGTGAAGGGTATGGGAAGAGTGTAAGGTTGTGAGGCCAACTTGAAGACAGGTGCCCTGGATCCAGTGAAGGATGTCAGTGTCGGGGGTGTGACTGAAGAGAAGCAGCCTGGGAGGGGGGGGTCAGGACAGGATTTCGTGACTGGGGGATCTGGGGAGAGGAAGGACACATGGATGATCCCAAGGATTCAGACTCCTTGACTCATGCGCAGGTTTCCTTCCTGTGTTTCATGAGTCTCTAACCTCATAACCACCATTTCTTGACCATACTCCTATTACCCAATTACCTTAATATCTAATAATTCTAGACTTTTGATGGCACAAGCATCTCCAGATATTTAGTAACAGTAGAAAAAGTATAGGAAATCAAATTACTTGGTTTTTAAAAAAATCTGCTGTCTTTTTATGGGAAATAGAATACTACATAGGTGGAAGTATGTTGCTTGGCATTCCTTTTGTTCCGCATGCCTTAGAACACAATGTTGCTGAGTCACTGGGCCATGGCAGAAATGACTGTGAGATAGTTTGCTGCTGGGAGGTGGGGGTGGGGCGGACATGCCAAACAGATGGAAAAAATAGTACTCACTTTAAGTAACATCCAATAAAGTGGAGAATTTAAAATTCAAACATAAATTGCCAAAATATTGGCAAAGTACCATGACAATTCTCTTTACCTTAGTTAATCATTTTGTTCAGATATACTTGTCATGTATTAAATAGACACCTAGATATCTTCTCCTATGATATAGTGAAATACTTAGAAATGAAAATCTACATGTAATCTTTAAAAAAGTTGGCAGAAACCATAGTTGTAATTTTCGATTCCCACTCCAAACAATTGCCACTCCAAAATTGATTTGAATCTTGAACATACTTCTAAGCAATACAAATAGTAGGTGACGAACGGGGAAAAGGGATGTTATTTCAGAATTTTTTGTTAGAATTCAATAGTTTTACTGGTATACTTTAAAAAATATTTTAATAGGTGTTGGGGAAAGGTGATTCAACAATTATTAGAAAAACTATAGGTCTGACACAATTGCATTTCATGCTATTATTATTATGATTATAATATGTGAATATATTATAATGTTATTACATATGTCCTAAAATGAAATCAAAATCTGAAGCTAGTTCAGATGATAGCCTTATGCATTAACAGTACTTTCCTTAACCAAAGATTACAAAATTTGATAGAAAACATTTTTTAATCTAAAAATATGAAGAGAAAAAAATTTAAAAATAAAAATATGAAGAGAGGAGGAAAGCAAAATAAATTATATGCAGGGAAATATATTTGCATTTAAAGAGTTTAACAAATGTGGTACATGGATTTTAGTAAAGGAAAGAATTCAGCTTCTATTAGCTAGAACAATGGCTGGCATTGTGAGATTGACTTTTCTGACATTTATATTCTATTGACCTGAAAAGCTTGATCTCACTAAAATTGGGAGATCAGACAACTAGAAAAAAATATGAAGATGATAGAAATGTTGAGATGGTAGAGCTCAATGGTTCCTGGTTTTGTTTTTTTGTTTTTTTTGTTTTTTTTTAAGGTGGGGGTTGTAGAGGGAGAGGAAGAGAGAGAATATTAGGCAGGCTCCATGCCCGGGGCAGAGCCTAATGTGGGGCTCGATCTCACAACCCTGAGATCATGACCTAGGCTGAAATCAGGAGTTGGATGCCCAACTGACTGAACCACCCAGGTACCCCAAGAATTTCTGTGCTTTAATTACTTCCACTTTTTTTTTCATTGAGGAAGTAACTTGTGTGTTTGTAGTTATTTGCTGTTCAAAGTATTTCTACACTTTTAACTATGTTAGTGCCTTGGATAAGTCTTACTGGATAGGTAGACTACAAAGGCAAAAAATCAGAATCAGAAAAGTAGAATGCTTGTTAAAAATTAGTTTACTCATAATGCAGGAGCCCACTAGAAGGATCTCAGTCTTCAGCTTCCCTATTAAATCTACCCTGGAATCGCAAGGATGGTGATCGCAACTACCTGGTATTGGGTAACAAAGCTCTAGTCTGTATTCCTTTATTTAATCGTTAACACACCCAAGAGAAGGGGGCTGCTATCCCTATTATATTACAAGAAACAAAAATGAAGGAGCTGATAGAACTTGAGTTTGGGGAAAGGGTTCATAATTTTTTCTTCTTAAAATTTATCAGTGCTAATGAACCTTCTAACTTTTCTTGTTTGCATTTAGGTTAACTGAAGCCCATATTTTATAGACAGCTGTGGCGATCACTCTTGATTGTTCTTTAGGTCACTTTATCAAAGCTTGCGTTGGGGCCTATCGATATAGTAGTAGTCGAGGGAAGGGAGATGTCCAATTACATAACACAGTAAGAGAATAATATATTAAAATATAACAAGGGGACCACTTTTAATACTTCTTACTTGGGATTAGGTAGTCTAATTAGTGTTGATTCATTTGATGTCATTGTCTTCATTCCTGATGAATTTTATTCTTGTTCTTGTTCTTATAATGTTAATTGTTATCACATATTTAATAAAGAGGAGGGACTTGCGGGAGGCTCAGTGGCTTTCACCTCCAAGCTTTTATCTCCATGTGATTTCAAAAGTATAACTCTTGGCTTCGGGGGATGTAGTAATAAAAAGGGGCAGACAAAAACAAACTTTACAACTTTACAAACAGTGAGAATTAGCTTAATGGCATATAGCCACACTTACTAGTAAAGGGTCTAACAAGTTTGATGCATGAAATGTAGCCACAGAAAGGACAAGAAACAGTCTCTGCTAGCTAGAACAAAGGCTGATATTGTGAGATTTCAGTGGCATTATATACAGGCTTCAAATAAGAGTTCTGGTCAGTGAGACATAAAGGAAGTGCTTCATTAGCTATCATAGTGCAGACCTCTCAGGCTTGTACCACGGGGCAGCACGCAGCAAGGGCATGGGCGCAAAGAATGAGCTATTCACTCAGGTTTCATAATCTTGCTCTGTTTCAGCCTCCTGGGTTGACAGCTTTCAAGTTAAGCATGGAAGGCTCTAAAGAAACAGTCTTACATTCTTCAGTGATAGAGTTTGTTTTTGGAAAATGCCTATCTAAAATAAGGAGATAAAATAAGTTGAGTCTGTGAGCTCAATTTATTGCATTAGATGTCTTTCCAGAGCATAGTGAGATTTTTATGATTGCTTTGAACACTTCAATAAAATAGTTCTACGGAAATATTGGTCTCAAATGAAATTATTTGCAATTTCTATGTCATTCAACCCTATGCAATCATATGAATATTCATTTTACAGTGAAAGCTTACTTTGTAAGTGGAAAATTACAGTAAAATGCTTTGCAAAGATATTGAGTAGAAGAAAAATCATTCTATGTAGTAGTTTTCAGGAAAACCGCTGTGAATTCCAATCTTTTTCCCCATCATCCAGAGTCACAGACCTCTGGCCCTCAAGAAAACACAAAACTATGTAACTCAAACTTAAGTTAATGACATTATTTCTGGATTCATTTCATACATCCTCTGTGCTTTGAAGAGGAATGTATGATAATTTGGTTCTGATTTATATTAATTTCCTAGATGCCAATGTCAGTATGAAATAGTATTGCCCAGAGGCCCAGGGATCTAACTTCATAAAATTGCATAAAGATGCTGAGAATCGTTCTCAATTTGAAGTAAAGTGAAGGGGAAGTAAATAAGGCTAGAAAACCTATATATCATGTTGTTATCATGGAATTTTCAAGAAAAATAGCAAAAGAGATCATACAATTCAAATTCATATTTAACATTGCTTGTTGTAAGGAATATCACCACTGGTGCACTTAAATATAGTGGAGCTATTTATTTCTTAAAAAACTGAGTAATTTCTGCCCTAAACTTGTTTGGAATTTCCCCAGATACTCTGATGGAGCAGTGGGAAATCAATGCTTAAAAACATTAAAAACCCTGAAATATACCGATCAAAATATTTTCTTTTTTTCTTTTTTTTTAACATTTTATTTATTTATTAGAGAGAGAAAGCACGCACAAGGTGGGGGGGGTGGAGCGGCAGAGGGAGAGGGAGAAGCAGACGCCCCACTGAGCATGGAGCCTGAAGCCTCTCCATCCCTAGGCCCCAAGATCCTGACCTGTGATCTGAGCTGAAGGTAGACCCTTAACGGACCGAACCACTCAGGTGCCCCATTTTATTTTTTTTCAATCAAAATATTTTAAAAGATCTGTTTAAAATTAAAAATTTAAATTTTTATTTTCCAGGAAGAACAATAATTTCTTACTTAAAACACTGAAGTGAGCAATCTCTCTCTAAAGTCTGCCCAGTCCCGTTTGTAATAGTATCAGAGAATGTAAGTTGTATTCACAAAGCCTCCAAGGGCCTTCATCCAAAACAAAGATACTTCTTAATTAACAGACAAATAAAGTCGAAATTACTCGCTAGAGTGTAGCTCTACCTACACCTATAAAGCGTTGGTCTTTTCTTAAGTCACTGTATTTAACTACTCTATTTTTCTCACTTAGCAAATCACAAGCAGTTTTACAATAAACTCTATCCTGGAGGCAGACCATTAAATTAGCCTTTAATCTGTTTTCCATAAAAACCACATGCTATGGATTCACTTGCAACCTCACCAAATTCCTCTGTTGAAGTCCTAACCCTCAGTACCTCAGAATGTGTATCCCTTTAGAGATCTGGTCTTTACAGAGGTACGCAAGTTAAAATGAGGTCATTAGGTAGGATGCCAATATTGGACACCAGAATGGCTGTGTCCGTATGAAGGGTGAAATTTGGACACACAGACATGCATATGGGCAGAACACCATATGAACATGAAGACGGCCATCTACTAGTCAAGGAGAGAGGCCTGGAACAGACCCTTCCCTCACAGCCCTCAGGAGGACCCAACCCTGGAAATGCCCTGATTTCAGATTTCTAGTTTCTAGACTATGAGGCATTTTCTGTTATTTAAGCCACTCAGTTTGTGGTATTTTATTATGGCGGTCCTAGCAAATTAATATACCACACAAATACAAAATTAATTGATGAATTTCTTCAATATTTCATCTATCTATCCATCTATCTATCAGAGCTTTGCTATGGCAGCATTTTTTTTTAAGATTTTTTTTTTATTTATTGGACAGAGATAGAGACAGCCAGCGAGAGAGGGAACACAAGCAGGGGAGTGGGAGAGGAAGAAGCAGGCTCATAGCAGAGAAGCCTGATGTGGGGCTCGATCCCGGAACGCCAGGATCATGCCCTGAGCTGAAGGCAGATGCTTAACCGCTGTGCCACCCAGGCGCCCCATCTATGGCAGCATTTTACAGGACAATTCTATGTCACACAGATCATTTTTGTTCTTCAAGAACCAAACCATTTCTAAACTATCAGAGGTTTATGTATGTTTTACAAATCCGAGACAAAGATACAGCTACTATAAACAATACGCATTTACTAAACTAGCAGGCTATAAAATAAAAACACAGGTATCAACGACATTCCAGTAAGTAAATAATAATCAGCTGCAAGATATAGTGGAAGAACTAACCTCCTTTACGGTCACTAGCATAAAAGTATATAAAATAAAACAAAATAAAATCCATAAAGGACCTAAATGAGTAAACTAACTGAAAGATGCCAAAGTACACTTGAACACTTGTAAAGACATGCCATATTTCTGGGTAGGAAGACCCAATTTAACATTCCTCAATGTTTATCAACTTAGAGTATTATAATAAAAGAATATATATATATATCACACTTTTTTTTTTTTTTTTTTACTTTTATCCTGAAGCAAGACAGGTTGGTTATAAAGTTCATTTGGAAAGATAAAGAAATAAGGACACATAAGAGATTCCTGAAAATGAAGGAAAGGGGTCTGGCCCTATGAGAAGTTAAAACATATTACAGAGTCTGTTAAAACAGTATAGTGTTGGTATACAGAAACAGAAGGGCAGACCAATGTATTAAAGTTGAAATTCCAGAAAAAAAACCACAACGAAACAAAACAAAAACTAAGTGTGTGTGGGAATTTATGATAAAGTCAGCATCTAAAAGCAGTGGGTTAACAAAGAACATTTTGGGAAGTATGGCTGGGATCACTGGATAGCCATACAGAAAAATAAAATTAGGTTCATTCTTCATATTAGAGAAGAAACTATAAATGGATTAAAATGCTAACACAGAGAAGAAAAAGAATCATAAATACTATGAAAAAACATGAGTGATTTTATTTATAATATGGAAGTAGACAAAATTTTTCTAAATACGATTAAGAATTCTAGAACAGTAAGGAAACGGATAAATTTGCTATATGAAATAAAGAAGCCAATTTTTGCATGGCAAACAGCATAAGCAAATAAAAACACAAAGTGGGAAAATCATTTGGGACTTATCCCATAGACAAATGGTTAATATTTTCAAAATTAAAGTGATTTTAAGTGCTTTTTTAAGAGTTCAGAAGGATAAATAAAAAATCTTGTGGAAAAAATGGGTAAAATGAATAGACAGTGCACAAAAAATAACTGTAAATGGCCCTTCTACATATAAAATGGTGTTCAATCTCACTTATAATAAGAATTCAATTTAAAATTGCACTGAGATACCATTTCTCATCCATTAGATGCACAGAAATTCATAAATCTGAGTACCTAGCCTGATGGCTAGGCTCTTGGGAACCACTCTTCTTATACATGGCTGTCAGGAATGCAAAATGTACATCCCTCATAGAGGGAAATTTGGAAATATGTTAAAAAAAAGAAAGAAAAAAAAAACTACCTCACATGACTGAATTTTCGATTTGCTAATTTCAGTCCTAGAAATCTTATTGGAGATATACCTTTCCAAATGCTAAGAAAAATTTGATTCCTTAAAGACCAAAATGCTCATCCAAATGTGGGAATTACTGTGGTACATTCCTACGATAACAATGCAGCTGTAAAGGGAAACAAGGAAGGTGCGTATAGGTTGAAGGGAAGTGATATCCCAGATACGTTTTTAAGAAAAAAGCAAGAAGAAAGTGTAAAGCGGTGTGTAGAGTATGTGGAATATATTTTTTAGTACGAACGGGTGTACAAATGAATACTGATGTATAACTTCAAAAAGAAACTTGGAAGAATAAACCAAAAACTTTAATGACTGCCTACAGGGAACAGAATAGTAGATACAGAGAAGAAAGCTAAATTTCTGTCTGCTCTTTTCTTTTTTCCTTTTTAAAATTGTTTGTACTTGGGAAGAACTGGGGAGTAAAAGAGCTCTGAGAGCCCTGTCAGCCAAATGCAGTGAACAGACCTCTCCATACAAGCATGCAACTTGCAAAAAGGCATTTTTGACAGGGAAATTTGAATACAGTATAATTATTAGATGATATTAAGGAATTATTAGTTTTAGACGTGACACTCATCATAATGTCGTTATCTTTTTAGAAAGGCCTCAACTACTAGAGTTATAAACTGAAGTATTTATGCATAAAATAATATATCTTAGATTTTACGTACTACAGCAGGGGGTAAAAAGTGCAAGGGAAGAATTAATATCTTAAAAGCCTTCAAATTGTACATACATTTGACCATCAATTACAATTTCTGGAATTTATCATAAATGTATAGCTAGGAATGTATGTATATAAAGACTTAACTTGAGAAACATTCATTCTGATCATTTTGAGGAGTTAAAAACCCTGGAAATACCTTCTGCCTAAATAATTTAATTAGCTAAACAAAGCAAATATGTTGAAATAATGTTGAAAAAGAATTTTTACAAATTGAATGCGAAAGCCATATTATTACTAATTGAAGAAAATAGTTTATAAAACAAAAATATAATCTAGATTCTATTAGCAAAAATTATTCAAGGAAAAATAGAAAACGTTTTATAAGTCTCTATAGTATAATCTTTGGGAGATCAGAATTCAGGTAACTTACTTGAAATCAATATTGGTGGCTTATCTTTTAAAGTACAATAAACATATATTACCTTTGCAAGATAATAATTACTAAAGTAAAAGGCAACTGCGCATAAGGCAATCAATTTTGGAAAAATTATAGAAGACACACAGGAAAAAAAGGATGGAAAAATTGAGATATTTGTGAGGGAAAAACACTTTAAGGAAATGAAGAACCAGTACCGTCCTCTAAGTTGAAATCATTATTTAACATAAGTGATGTTAAGATTCTTTACTCTGCAAACATTGTTTCTCACAGTGAGATTTCTGACACATTCATCTTAGAGTCTTAGGAGAAGAAATAATATTTCATTTTGCTTGATCCACAGAACCAAGTACAGTGCTGAGAAGTTTACATAAAGGGTAGAATATTGTTGAAAGATTTGTCAGCTTAATTTCCCTTATTCATACACTAGATTCCCTCCTGGTACCCTGAACGCCACAATGGCTCCAGGAAGGGGTACAGGCTAAATGTCACCTGGGAAGGAAGGAGCTATGATACCTGAGGGGGAGAAGTGCTTGCCGAACAGGAAGAAACTGAAAGTGTGTCCTTCTCCCTCTGAGAAAAGAGAAAGAAGAGAAAAAGGGAATCAGGCAGAAACACTAATTTATTTTGACCTCCTCTCTCTGGGGTTAAGCCCCATAGCTCTAAAGCACATTTGATTGCTGAGGAAAAGCTGGAAAAAGAGCTTTGCCCTGCTCCCCATTAAGAACTTGGAAGGAAGAGACAGTGTTTGCAAGGCAATAAAAGTCGTGCCATCACATGGTTAAGCTAGGAGCACCTGATTTATCTCTTTACTTCCTATTCCTCCCACCCCCCCTCCAGGCAATCTTCAGCCACAATTCCTTCTGTAAAGGCCCCCAACGTTCCCATCAGCCCCTAAGAGATGCCTGAGGTTTCTGGAGGAAAAGCTTGCCAGAGGAAGTCACCTGAGTGATGGATGCTATGCCGTGTGTGCCAAAGTACATTCTCTCTGGCACTTCTCACACACGCTTGTGAAAGAAAAAGAGCCAGTCTACAGGAGGGAGCCAAAGTACCCATGGGTGTCCAAGGCACAGGCAAGAGGGCCAGGAGAGGTTTTGACAAGTTCCACTAACCTTAGATTTTGTCAGGACCCTGGAAGGACTGTGACTGACTGTGCCTTGGAAAACACCCATGCTGGAGTATTAAACAATTTACTGGGTCAGTCATGCTGATTATTACCAAAAAAAAAAAAAAGAAAAAAAAAGTTAATAACAGAATATTCTTCCCAAATGTATCTGCTTCTAGGATAAGGTTATTAAAAATAGTTAGCTTATTAGAAGATATGAATATGTTTTTAGCTCCTTTGAGTATAGCTCCTTTGATCAATGTTTTTGGGGAAAATAGGGGTTATGATGAATTATGTATAAATAGAGAATAAGGAAGGTTTTGAAAATAAAAAGTGAAAATCTTGAGCCCTCGAGATGCTGGAAATCACTTGGAACCATCCACAAATTATCTGCTACCTCTTTTTAAAGACCAACATGATATGATAAAATATTATCTGGGTTGAATACATGAAGTTGCAATCTCTTTATCATCAATGTGAAGCAGGTTCATATTTTAGAGATGCTTTTTGAACATTTCAGACCTTTGACTCATCACCAAGATGAACATTTTTTGGAATAACATTAAATATATCTGGATAGACCTGAATAACAGCACTGCGTGAGAGAGAGAGAGAGAGAGAGAGAGATATCTGACCAAGAGAGCCCATTCTCTTGAAATTATCTCAGATACTTAGTAAGACCTAGACTCAAATATTTATTAAGACCTAGAAAAAGTCAATCTTCAGAGACAACATATGATAATTCATGAGAGCAGTTATTAATATAATTCTACTGTGTTTTTAAAAAGGCTGTTTTAAAGGCATATGTCATGGGTAAAAGAGTAAATGGGGGGGGTTTCAAAAAGATAAAGATTTGGAGTTTCTCGAGCTGGAAGTACACTGATCTGTGTGAGGTTATATTTCTTTCTGTTTTCACAGTCATTCAGTGCATTTACTTCACAGATTCATCCAATGCCTTCTAATGTGCCACGTACCTGGTGAGTGCTGGGCAACACAGGCTTGGTTTCTGCCCTCATGGAGTTTTTAACCTAATGGGGTGATGGGGTGGGGGGGCATCATCTTATAGCTGCAAACTATGAAAGAAAGGCTGTAAAGAGTTTGGGGGCAGGGTGGCTATGAAGCCCTTCCCGAGGAAATGTGACTTGAAGGAGGGGCAGTAATAAATCCCATAAAGAGAAGGGGTGTTGACGTGCTAGTCGGGGAACTGCGGGAACCAAAACCTGAGAACCCGTGTTTAGGAAAACCGGAGCACAGAAAGTTGTGCAAGATGCGCAGGCAGGAGTCTTGCAGGATGGTTTCAGTCGTTCGATATCGTTCTAAGACATAGTCTACATATAGGTGATCTGGCTACATGACCTGTAGATGGGTTTTTGCTTGCGCTTTTTGGCCAGCATTTTTTTTGTTGTTTATTTGGGCGGGGCATACATTCTCAAATTAGTCTGAGGCCGCCTATGCCCACTGGCCTCACACACGTACACTTGTGAGACCCCTGAGGAAAAACAGTTGGCCAGCTTTTCTCAAGGATTGTTAGATTTTGTACTTAAAACAGCACTAAGGAGGAGCCGCTACAGAGCAAACGGAACCTCCGCTTNGGGGGGCGGGAAAGAGGAGGAGCTCCGCGCCGGCACCCACTGCGCATGCCGGCCCTCGTTGCCAAGGCAGCCAGGAAGGCGTAGCCCGGAAGAGGATCCTTGCTGAGCCGCCTGCTCTGAGACCGACCCCTGTGGACTCAGGCTTGACTAGTTCCCGAACCTGTCTTAATCAGGGCAGAGCAGATGAGGAGCCGAGTCTGATGCAAAGTGACAGCCATTCACCGAGAAGCCTAGGGATTGAGAAGAGCGAGGGGAACTGGCCCAAACGGACATCAGGACTATGGCAGACCTTTCCGAGGAGACCTTTACTGATGAGGTACAGAGTTCCAGTTCTTTCAGCCTCTCTGGAGGACTGCAGCCCTGGCCCCATGACTCCGGGAGCACACCTGAGAGTGGAAAGACTACACACCTGAAGTATCGAGACAAACAATCTGAGCTTTCAGACTACCAAAATAATGAAACGAAGTTCAGTAGAAAATGGATCAACTATCTCAAGGGCAAAGAAACTAACTCTGGACAGTACCAACCAGACACTAAACTTCAAACAGAAATCACTCGGGTATCTGATGAAGAACTGAATGCCCTGCAGTCTTTTTGTGCCGTTAAGATAAACCTGATCTGTCACAGAGCAAACTCTAAGGAGAAAAAGAGCAGCAGACATAAAAAGCCACAGCTTAGATTGGATGCAGAGGCTTCAGAGATAGATGCCTTAAGCTGTACTGTCCCTGATGAACTTTTGAACAGAATCTACCTAAAAAACATGAGGACCACACCAAAACAGGTGGCAACAGCGAAGCAACACGTTTCTTCCTGGTGTCCCCACTGCAACAGAAAAAGAGGAGAACTGGCCCAATCTGTCTTTCTGCGACAGAAGAAGACTTTACTGGAGTCACTTCTTCTCCAAGAGAAAATAGACAAACATCTTTATACCAAAGACTTTCTTACCCTTATTGGAGATGCACATCAGGCGGGTTTTCCCAGGCTTTCAGATGACCCCAGAATAATTTGGAAAAGACTGAATGAGAAAAGTCAGATCAGATACTATGGCTTTGAAAGAGCAGATGTGGCAGAATGAAAAAAAATACTTGTCACTCACCTTTTCTCTACCACTTGACCAAAACAGGAGATAGTGTTTACCAATGATAATGTGTAATGTGGATAAATGTTTCTGTTGTATATCTGAATAATCATCATTTTTATAGGTACTTTGGAAACTAATTTAAGACTTGACTATGCTTCCTTCTCAGATATGTGGACTAAAACTTCTCCATTCAGAATGGTTTTTTTTTTTTTTTTTTTTTTACAGATTATTGAAGGCCATATTCTCTCCAGGAGAGAGATGTTGCTTGTTTAGACTAGGGTTTGACAGTACAGATAGAAAGACATACACAGATGTAAGAGATACTTAGGAGGTAATAATTAACAGTCTTTGGTGAAGAAATGGATATGGGATTTAATAAAAGGTAATGTTAAGAATGTTACTAAGTTTCTGACTTGTGCACTTGGATGAAAGATATCATTAAAGGAACATTGGAAAAGGATCTTGTTTGATGGTAGTGATTTGAGAGTGTGATTATTTGAACATGGTTAGTTTAAGGTATATTTAAAACATTTACATTGAAAGGTTGGGAAACAGCTGGTTATTTATGCTTGCAGTCTAGAGAAAAGGTCATGCCTAGAGATTTGAAACAAAGCGTGGGGTGGAATCACTACCTATAGTTGGAAACTGAAGTCAAAGATACGGTAAGCTCTTCTAGAAAAGAGTGGAGAGAGAGAAGAGGGTCTATGAGCAACTCCTGAGAAATTCAGCAACTAATGGCTGGGTGGAAGAGAATAAGCCAGCAAAGGAGGTTGAGAAGAAACCATCATAGAAGGATAAAGGAAGCCAGAAATGTGTAGTGTTACAGAGATCAAAGAAAGAGAACATTCCAAAAAGGATGGGCTAAGTATGCTAATGCAACAGAGAGTTCCTATGAGATAATTTAGTTATGTCTTAGCCTCTGTTGACCTTAGCAACAGCCACTTCACTTGTGGAAACTGGGCAGACAGACAAAGTGGACTGAGGAGTAAATGTAAGGTAAGGAGATGAAGACTATGGATACACATACTCCCCGAAGTTTACTGTGTGGGGAGAAAGGGCGTAGCTGGAGGGAGATACAGAATTCAGGGAAGAATGTTACAGAGAGTGCTCTAAAAAGTCATTTTGTTCATAAAGCTTTTATGAAACTTTTCTTGTTCATCTGATGAAACAATACCACCCCCTCGAGAATACCATTGCATTATGAAAATACATTTATTGGGAAAAGTGTTAGATGGCTTTCTGAGAAATCCTATCTGTTATTTCTCTATAAAAATATAAATCCTAGAATTAGTGACAGTATCTGGACATCATTTTTCTACATGTCTAACAGCTAAGCTATCACAGTCAAAACAAAATTTGTAAAAAACAGCATAAAATAGTTTTTGTATCAAATTCCAATTAAGACTGAGTTTAGACCTTCATTTATGTATAAAGATAGTTTTTGTCCTGTAGAACTTAGCATATTTCCTCTTAGTCATTCCTAAATAAAATGGAAAACATTACCATTTTCATATTAACTTTTTATTTGAAATCCACATTATGTCATGCTTTATCTTTGCCATCTCAATATATTCACATTTCACATAATCAAAATTCTGAATAATTTCCCATTTAGAATTCCCCATTAAAGGTCATAATCCACCCCCTTTGTAAACTAAGCTAGAAATCTTAGAGTCATTATTTGTTCCTGATGTTTTTTATTAACAGCCCCCAAGCTAACTTTTTCAGCAAGATCATTGGATCATTCTTCTTGAGTATCTTCTGACCATGACTTCTTATTTCCATCTTGTTACCACTTTCCTCATCATCGCAGCCCTCTCACTCCTGGCTTCTCTCCTCTTCACTCCATTACCTACACAGTTGTCAGAACTATGTTTCTAACACACAGACCTGTTCAAGTTATTCCCTTCATTTAAAAAAATAGTAAATGATTTATCAGTGCAATAGAAATAGCTCGAATTAATTAATGCCACACAGATGTTCCTTCATATCTGGCCCACATTTACCTGTCTAATCTCATCCTCTGTGCTTATTCCCTGATACCCCCTCCCCCATATTTAATCCTCTCCACAAAACTTGCACTTCCCTGAGCTCTCTTATTCCTTGTGCCACTATGGTTTACAAGTATGCATTTGTGTTGCTCAGAGTCTCTTAAGTGCCTTTTATAGCTGGCATAGTCTTTTTAAAAAATTTTTATATTCATTATAGTAAATAGGTAATACCATTACATGATTTAAACAATCAAAAGGATGTCAAAAGGTTGAGTGTACAATTTCCCTGCCACCTTGTTAGCATCCCACTTCATACTATGCTGCCAGAGCCCTGCCTGCCAGAGTTAACTCTTTACTTGCTGGAGCACAGGACAATCAGGTATCCCAGGATGGGAGCAGAGGTAGAAGAAATCCAGGGAACTGGGGAGTGACCACTTACCAATCAGGACAGAGTAGTCCTATATTTTAGCCAGTACAACCTAATTAGTATGTATGAGCTGAATATTCATGCTAACTCTAAGTAGCCACTTATGCTAGTTTCTTATATCTTTCCAGTGTTTATGCAAATATAAACACCAAAGATAATTTATGATGTACTCTCTTCTGCACCTTGTTTTTTTTTTCCCTGTGATGATATGTACGTGTTTATAAAAATTGCTATTTAAGCCGTGTACCATTCAGTGGCATTTACATTAACAACGTTGTGCAGAAATTTCTCATCATCCCAAACAGAAACTCCAGATCCATTAAGCAAAAACCACCCCCCCTTTTCTCCTCGTCCCAGTCCCTGGTAACCTCTAATGTACTTCTGTGTCTATGAATTTGTTTATTCTAGATATTTCATATAAGTGGAATCATAACATGTGTTGTTCTGTGTCTGGCTTATTTACTGCACACTGTTTTAACTTTCTTCCACATTGTAGCATGTATTACAATTTCATTCCTTTTTATGGCTGGATACTATACCATTGTATTCATGTACATCAGATGTATGTTTATTCGTTCATCAGCTGATGGACACTTGGGTTGTTTCCACTTTGGGTTATTGTGAATAAGGCTTCTATGAATATTGGCATACAAATATCTGTCTGAAAACCTGTTTTCAATTCTTTGGGGTCTATACCTAAAAGTAGAATTGCTGGGTCACATGGTAATTCTATGTTTAACTTTTTGAAGAACTACCAAATTGTCTTCACAGCAGTTCTAGCACTTTACATTTCCACCAACAATGTACAACGGTTTCAGTTTTTCTGTGTCTTTGCCAACACTTGTTATTTTCCATTAAAAAAAAATTGTAACCATCCAAGTAGGTGTGAAGTGGTACTCCTTTCACTTTGGATTTGCATTTGGCTACTGAGGTTGCCCATCTTTTCATGTGCTTCTTGGCCATACGTGTGTCATCTTTGGAGCAATGGCTATTCAAAGACCTTTCCCTGTCTTATAAATGGGGTTTTTTTTTATAATAATATTTTTATTATATTATGTTATTCACCATACAGTACATCTCTGGTTTTTGATGTAAAGTTTGATGATTCATTAGTTGCGTGTAACACCCAGTGCACCATGCAATACGTGCCCTCCTTTACCCATCACCAGCCTATCCCATTCCCCCACCCCCCTCCCCTCTGAAGCCCTCAGTTTGTTTTTCAGAGTCCATAGTCTCTAATGCTGTAAATGGGGTTGTTTTGACTATTTTGTTGACTTGAAGGTGTCATTTATGTATTCTGGATATGAAACCCTTATCAGATAGATGAGTTGCAAACATATTCTCCCGTTTTATGGGCTGCCTCTTCAGTCTCTTGATAGTGTTCTTTGGTGCATAAAAGTTTTTAATTTTAACGAAGTCAGATTTGTCTACTTTTTCTTTTGTTGTCTATGCTCTTGGTGTCATATTTAAGAAACCATTGCCAAGTCTGAGGTCATGTAGATTTGCCCTTATGTTTTCTTCTATGTGTCCTATGGTCTTGGGTCTAATTTTTAGGTCTTTAATCCATTCTGAGTTATTTTTTAAATTTCTGGTGTGAAATAAGGCTTCATTCTTTTGCATGTGGATATCCAGTTTTTCCAGCACAATTATGGAAGAGATTGCTCTTCCCCATTAAATAGTCTTGGCACCCCTGTCAAAAATCAGTTCACCATAAATGTGAGGTTTTACTTCTAGACACTAAGCTCCAGCCCATTGGTCTATATGTCTACTCTTATGTTGGTGCCACCATGTTTCACCACTGTGCTTTGTACTTAGTTTTGAAATGAGTAAGTGTGAAATCTTCATCTCTGTTATTTTTTTAAAGACCGTTTTGCTATCCAGTGTCTCTTAAGATTCCATATAGATTTTAGGATGAGGTTTTTCCATTTCTGTCATAAGCGCTATTGGAAGTTTGATAGGGACTGCACTGAATCTGTAAATTGCTTTGATAGTATTGTCATCTTAACTATATTAAGTCTTCCAATCCATGCACAAGATGTCTTTTCATTAATTTAGGTCTTTAATTTCTCTCAGCAGTGTTTTATAGTTTTCAGCATGTAAGTTATGTGTTTCCTTTGTTTAATTTATTCCTAAACACTGTATTTTATTCCCTTGTTTGCTATTATAAATGAATTTTTTTCCAATCCAGTTTCTTTTTGGATGTCCACTGCTACTGCATAAAAGTAAGACTGATTTTTGCATGTTGATTTTGTATCCTGGAAGTTTGCTCGAATTCACTTATTTGCTCTTACATTTTTTTTTAATGGATTTTTTAGGGCTTCCTAACTATAAGTATGTCATCAGTGAACAGAGATAATTTTACTTCTTCCTTCTAATTTGGATACCTTTCTTTCTTTTTCTTTCTTTCTTTTTTTTCTTTTCCTTTTTTTTTTTTTTTTTTGTCTAATTGCCCTGGCTCTAATTTCCAGTACTATTATGAATAGAAGTGGAGAAAGCAGGCATCCTTGTCTTGTCCCAGGTTTTAGGGGAAGAGCTTTCAGTCTTTTAATATTGAGTATGATATTAGTTGTGGCTTTTTAATAAATGGACTTCCTATGTTGAGGGAATTCCCTTCTAAATTGATCAAATGTCTTATCATAAAAAAATGTTGGATCTCGTCAAACGGTTTTGTTTTGTTTCTGCATCCATTGAGATGATCATATGTTTTGGTGGACTCCTTGACCCAGCCTAAAAACTCACCTTCATCGTACCCATCCCATGACCTTAAAACAATGACTAATCAGAATTAATTATGCTCCTAAGGCATTAATATAAATTCATATTATGACACTTGTGTCTTAATATGTTTTTCTTTTTTTCTTGATTGTGAGCATCTCAAGTGCCAAGACTTTACATCGTATCTATGCTGCTTAGCACAGCTGAGCATGACGGAGCTCAACGAAAGCTTCATGGATGAATAAATAAGTGTATCAAAACCATGAGATTTAGTATCTCTTTTGCACCAAAATAAGAAAAGTAAACTGCTGGCATGCTCTTTTCTGTCAAGGTTTTGCTTTTGTGTAGCTGTTTTCTATACTTTTTCTTTCTCTTTCCATGTACTGGATTCCCTTTCATCATGAACATACATACATTTTCTCAGTGGCAAAGTAGCAGAATGTTTTTGAAAAGACCTCTTTCCAGAAGTATGTGACTAATTAATACAGAACTCATTTTATAGAACATAAAAATATTTCTTCGGAATCCACATTTTCAGATAGGAAAAAATCATCTGAATTATTAATTTTAAAGATAATTCGTGACTTTCTGCAATTTTGAAGGGTGGTAAAAATTCCTGTTGCTAAACTTGAGCAAAATTTTTTATTGTCTCTGAATGTATTCAAAAGGAATGAATATCCTTTTTCCAAGCTCTTCAGAGCTGTGCTCAGATTCCAGTATAGCCAGAAAGGAAAGGCCATCAGAGCAGATGCTAAGAAACCACATATTTCCCCAATGCACTAAAAATGTATCCAGCAACTTGGACAGGATGATACAAATATGGAATTTATGTAACTGTAATATACAAATCACATAAACATGCATCTATTTAGTTTGTTTTGTCATCTAGATTTTTTATCAAAAAAAATTCTACATCTGCAAATCTCTATGCATTTAACAGACATTGTAATAATGAAATCCTTGAAACAGAAGTAAGCGATGTGCCAGACTGAGAGAAAAGAAAGTTCAGTTCTGAACATCTGAGTCATTCAAATTCCAATCTCAGAACTGTTTAGGAATGTTTGGGACACCCAGCTCAGAATACCTCCCATTTTAAACATATTAGTTTATTTCATTATGGAACCTAATATAGTAACTTAGTTGTTTCTGCAGCAACATAGTTAAACAACTTGCAAAGAAATAGGAGTTGTGGCTCTATGAAGGTGTGGGCTCTCCCCTAACTTTGGAATTGACAGATGAAAATTATACACACGAATAGTTAATTTAAGAAACAGAAAAGGAAAAGACAGCTGAATTTCTATTCTTAGTTGATTAATAACCTTTGGAATAGAGAATCCAGATATTTTCCAATTTGCAACAGACTCTATCAGGGCAGCTCAAATAATCCTAAAGCCTAGTTTCATTGAGCCCACTGTTTGCCGAGGTATGAACTGAGGTTTAGGAGAAAGTATGCTGTGGGTTGTCCTACCAAAATTTTGCTTTGGATGTCATGACTGATGGCCCCACACAATGTCTAAGACGTGATGAAAAAGCTTATTACTCACACAATGAGGGCTTCTTGGTGGGACACAGGGCAGGCTCCCAAGCAGATCTGAAAATGGCTCAAAAGGGAGGAAGACTGGCTTGGCTTTTCTTGTGATTAGAGAGTGGGGCTGAGATGAGGATTCCCACCTGTGGGCTGGGACTAGCATGGTTTGAATGTCCTGCCGGTAACAAATGAGGGAACACCTGGGCTTTCTTATCCGCTAGCCCAAACACAGGGCAGAAGGGTGGGGCTTGAAAGTTTTGACTGTCAAACATCAAAAATGGAATCATACTCATTGTTATAATCCACCCATGGCATATGACTGATAAGGGAAATACACCATATTGCATTTAATTAAATTTTAACTTGCTAAAGGATGCCATAATAATGCTCTCTGAAGCCTGTAGCCTGAGACTGCTGAGGATGGTGGAAGTTCCACTGAATCCCTTGCCCAAGAGCCCAGCTTTGTAAACTTTTAGAAGTGAAATGGTCACTTCTAACAATGTCTGGAGCTCCAAAGTGGATAAAGTGAAGCCTGTACTGGCTTTAATATGTAACCTTGATTTACATTTTGAGCATCTGTGAGGGAAGAGATTCCCACAGTTATGTTTGCCAAAGAGAGAAACTTTGGATAAGTAATTGCCGTTGTTACCATTGGTGGAACCACTGGCAATGGCCCAAGAGTCCATAAGCATGCACGGATGGAGCCAACTGTTGGCCAGGGTGAGATGACTGTCTCAAGTTCAGCCAACTTGGCTGGCCCCTGGATCCCAATCTTTACCAAGGATGTCCAGATTAAGGAATTAGAAGGAGCAGCTCTCCAGTAAACTCCACTGTGGGTAGTTTTGATATAGTCCATAAAGGGTACATACTGCCCTTGCTGTTCACTCATTTGATCCTGAAGGGCTACCTGCACAGCCAGGGGTTCGAGACAGGAGAGACCTCCTCTAGCACCTATCAACTGGCAAGGACTGAGGCCAGAAGAGGCACCCGCTCCTGTAGGTGGAATACTCCAAAGGGTGCAGACTTTGCTCTGTCTTGTAGGTGATATGTCCGTCCTATCAAGGAGGCCATAGTATCCGTGCTGAGCTGGTAGAATGCTGCCTCATGACCCTCAGAAGGATATGGAGCTTCACGGACTCAGGGCCTGTGAGAACCTCTGTTTCCAGAAGAGCTCGGTATGCAGCCCCCAACTGCCACTCTCATGGAACTGAGAGGGGTAGTTCTCCACCAAAAATCTATGGGTGGTCCAGAAATTTTAAGAAGTATAAGTATGAGAGGAGCTTGCTAGAGCCTCTACAGGGAATGATTCTCAGGGGGCAGGGAGAAGGAAAGACTGTGGTACTGCAATTTGAATAGATTCTAGAGCCCTTTGTTATAAGGGCCCCAATTCAAGATGGGCCGATTTGTAAAGGACAGCGTAAATAGGTTTAAGTAAAATTGATAAATGAGGACGACGTTGCCTCCAAACCCCAAAAAGGCGTAGAAGACATTGGGCTCATTTTCACATTGTGGCTACAGAGAGGGACAACTGTTACTTCTCGACCGTGTTACAGAGATAGAAGTCATCAGCTTGACAAGTAAGTTTCTGGAATTTAACCAGGGGTGCTGGGCCTCGAAATGCCCATTTTCCTTTTTGAGCTCCCCCTTTTCCTTATCTTTTTTTTTTTTTAATTTTGTCTTCCTATCTAAAAAAATTTTTTTTGTATTTCATGCAATTTGGGGTATGCACATCAAAGTCACCTAGAAAAAAATTTAATGCATTAAAAAAACAACAGCCACCTCTGTGTGTGTTTATGTGTGTATGTGAAGTAGGTAGAATAGATGGAAAAATTCTAAGCCCCATGTGATGGAGGGAGTGGGGGGAAGTTTGGAGAAAGGACCCCATCCATTTAACTTCATTCTCTCTCTTTTTTTATTTTTTATTTTATTTTTTTAAAAGATTTTATTTATTTATTTGACAGAGATAGAGACAGCCAGAGAGAGAGGGAACACAAGCAGGGGGAGTGGGAGAGGAAGAAGCAGGATCCCAGCAGAGGAGCCTTATGTGGGGCTCAATCCCATAACGCCGGGATCACGCCCTGAGCTGAAGGCAGACGCCTAACCGCTGTGCCACCCAGGCGCCCCCTCTCTCTTTTTTTAATGATAAAGATTTATTTATTTATGTGACACGGTGGGGGGGGCACAAGCAGGTGGAGTGGGAGAGTGAGAAGCAGGATCCCCGCTGAGCAGGGAGCCCGAGGTGGGGCTCGATACCAAGACCCTGGGATCATGACCTGAGCTGAAGACAGACGCTTAACCCACTGAGCCACCCAGCCGCCCCTAACTTCATCTCTTAATGAAAGACTTTTCTACAGCCTCTGGAGGTAAACACACACTGCTCTAGGATGGCAGCTTTTCCAAAGTCAGGATGTGTTAATGCACACCCCGGGGAGATTTTCTTCCACAATGAAGTGGTGGTAAGATAAAAACAAAACAAAACATTCTGCAACCGCTATCCTCAAGATAACACCATAATATGGTATTTAATATTTTCATTTTACAGTATTGGCCATACAGATAACTTATTAATTCTTTAGCAAAATATTGATTCTTCAGGGAAAAGAGGAAATAAAGCTGTGTGAGAGAATCTGTCTCTGCCTCTCGCCTAGTTTCTGGTGATTTGCTGACAATTTTTTATGTTCCTTGGCTCATAGACACATGACCCCAATCTTTGCCTTCATGTCATCCTCTCCATGTGCCTGTCTGTGTCCAAATGTCCCCTTTTTATAAGGATGACTATCATACCGGTGCACCCCATGATCTCGTTTTAACTTGACTATCTCTTTAAAGACCCTATCTCCAAGTCAAGTCACATTCTTTAGTACTTCAAGCTAGGACTTCAGTATGTAAATTTGGGGTGGAACACAACTCAAACCATGGCAGAGGGGGTGGCAAAGCAGAAGAATGAAATGCCCAGAATTTCATTCTAGAATCTTAAGTTGAAGACAGATATTCAAGGTAATAATTTACAACCAGGCTACACATTAGGATTACCCGAGAAGCTTTCAAAATAAACCAAAGCCCAGACTTCCTTCTATATATTCTGATTTAATTGTTGCGGGGTGGAGATCTGGCAATAGTATTTTTATTTTATTCGAATTTATTTGAGAGAGAGGGAGAGTGAGAGTGAGACAGAGTATGAGTTGGGGGAGGGGCAGAAGGAGAGAGAAACGGAGAAGCAGACCCCTAGGACCCTGAGATCATGGACTGAGCCAAAGTCAGACACTTAACCAACTGAGCCACCCAGGTGCCCCTGGCAATAGGGTTTTTAAAAAGCTTCCCAAGAGAATATAATATACAGCTGCCCTTTTTGGAATGATAAGGCTTGAGGCAGGAAGATCAATTTGGAGGCTGTTTTGTCAATCAGGGAAAGAGATAATAATGCTCTGAAACATGGCATCAGCAGTGGGAAAGAGAAAGAGAGGAAAAGATAGATGGTTTCTAGAAACAGGAAGTAAATCAGCAGGACCGAAGACTGATGGAACGTGGGGGTGGAAGGGAAGAACAAAGTCGATGTCTATGTTCCCATCAGGTACATGCTGATGTCTTCAGCAGATATTAAAGATAAAAGAAGTTTGTTCTCTTGAGAGCATAATAATTGGATTGAGTGTTTAACATTTTTGTTATTTTGGGATAATTGTAGATTCGTATGCAGTTCTAAGAAATAGTACAAGGAGATTTGATGTACCATTTACCCAGTTTCTTTTAATGGTAACATCTTGCAAAACTGTTACTACAGTAGCACAGCAGGATGCTGGAGACACAGAACAGTTCCACTGCCAGAGGGATACACCGACTCTGAGATGCTTGCAGAGACGGGTCAAGGAAGACTTGTTAAAGGGGAATTCTCTAAAAACTGTTCCTTACCTAGTTATGATCAAGCTACCAGAAAACAGAAATCTGCCAAAGCTAAGGAAGAGCCACCTGTATCCACAGTACACAGAGGAATCCTTTTTCAAGATTTTTTTTTTAAATTTTAGACAGCGAAAGAACAGGAGCGGGAGGGGCAGAGGGAGAGGGAGAAAGAATCTCAAGCAGACTCCGGGCTGAGCACAATCTCACGACCCTGAGATCACATCCCGAGCTGAAATCAAGAGTCGGAGGCTTACCTGTCTACACCACCCAGGGCCCCAGGAATTTTTTAAACCTAGGATTTTATGTACGTCTAGCAGTGTGTTGGAAATGCACGTAAGTAGCCATTCCACCCACAGAGCAAGCTCTACTCAGGGAAATTGTTTATACACACATACTCACACATGCATCCGCGCCCACAGATGCATGCCCTATACACAAGAATGTACAAGCAAGGTACAATTCTTACTAGAAGATTCAGAAGTCTGTTGACTGGCCACTATATGAACCCCCCACATTTGAAGTGACAATTCTGTATTTTAGAGGGTGTGTTTCATTTTAACTCTAGCCAAAAAATGAGAGATTAAAAACAGCTGGAACATATGTCTATTGCACCTCCTCCATCTGGAACTTTGTTTTTGGATATCACAGACATTTTCCAAACAAAACTCTGCTGAACAAAATGATAAATGTGGAAGAGACATGTATGTTCTTTTTTGTTTGTTTGTTTGAAGGGCTTTATAGAATTCAAAGCACTGGTGTGTTTTTCAAACATAAAACTAAACCTTTGAACATCAAAAGTAGATTTGCTTTTGACTGGTGATGTGGCACTGACTTTATATTTGAAATTGGGCAATGCTGTGAACTACAATGCTGGTTCTTTAATCAGTAGGTCCTATTTATATGGGAAGTAAAAATGAAGTCTTTTATTATATGCTGATATTTAAATAAAACAATTAGACAACTGAAATAATATGCTAGCCAATCTTTCAAGTTTCTGTCAGTAATTTGCTAATTCATTCTCTTCCTTAAATTTCCCTTCCAAAACTATGATAGCTAGACCCTTATCAAGTCATGTCCTAATTAGAATAACTTCTTCCTTCTATCTCTGACTGCACTGTGCTTTTATACCAATATGTCTATATAATTTCAGGTTAACATTTTAAAACCGCGTTGGTAACATCATTCCTACGGTGTGGAGACTAAAATCCAAAATCCCTGACCTTTATTATATAGGTATGACTTCAACCCCAGATTTTTAAAATCTTTGGTTCAAATGCCAGTTCTTCCAATTACAGCTACGTTTTGCAAAGACTCATTGCCTTAGACTAACTGATCAGTTATGAGGGTCTGAAATCAGGTAATAGCAGAGAAAACAGATAGAAAATAGAAAAATAATGTGGATAATAGAATGAATAAATTTTGGTGGCCAATTGATCAAAAGAGAAAAACTTGTATCAAGTATGTTATTTACCTTAAGCTACTTTGTGGATTACCTGAGAGAGAGACTCCAGGAAAGAGAGAGGTTTGGCATAAGGAAGAAGAAATCATTATTTTGAATTTTGTGTATGACATCTAGGTGAATATATTTCCTCCACAGTCATTGAGAGCCAGGGAAAGAGAGCAGAGGCAAAGATGAAAGTTTTGCAGGCAGTAAAAAAATTATAATTGCCATGTTCATCCAACATAAGACTATTAAATATAAATTCACTGCACTACAAAAAAATATAGCTTGGGGGTATAGCATATTTAAAACCCCCAATTTTACTGGATAATAAAGTAGTAAAATTAAAGTATATTCCATAAAAATGACAGAAACAGTATTAAACAAAAGTTCAAATAAAAATCTCGGTACCATTTACCTTGAACTTTTGGCTCAATGTAAAATTATTGAGAAATTATGGCTACTTGACTATCTCAGCAGCTGTTTTCACAGACTAAAGATATGGACTTGGGTTTCATGGTTAAGTGATATTTATTAGACTAGGAGAAATATGGGGGGCTAGGAGGGGTCACGGCTACTCTTTTGCTCCACATTAAGGAAGTTCTTTTGTTTTGTGACCAAGCACATAGTTTTGAGATAAGTAAGAAAGGAGAGGGTCACCTGCCTAACAAGCCAGTTTACCCCAGGGCAGTGGACCAGGTGATAGATGGAGTCAGATTGCCCTCACATTCCTATAAGAGAAGATATTTTTCACAGTTCTGGACCATATCCACTCAACATAAAACAGAATCTGATAACAATTATGGGTTGCTAGTGCACAGTGAGAAGTCAAATACCAAAGCTAGTCCTTGCCAAGTTTTCCTTTGTATTTTAACCACATGATCCATATTCTTCATTAGGCTATCCTTCATCTGTCTAAACAACAGGCTGGTGTTAGTTTATAAAACTTAACCATTCGTAGCCCAGATGCTTATGCATGCTTCTTTGGAATATATTTGTGGAGATCTAAAATCAGCAGTTTGATATAAATATCTGGAGTTTGGAGGGAGAGATCAGATACTGATTCACTGACATATGGTGATTAAAGCCTTACAATTGGATGGGGTCACATGCGGACCACCTGTTGATAAAAGATAAGGCCCCTGGGTAATCCAACAGTTAGAAGCCAAAGAGCAAGGAGAACAAGTCCGTAGAATTAAAAAAAGTAGCTACGTCGGGTAGAGGGTCTGATATTTATTGACTTTTGGAATGACTTTTAGAAAATTTTAATTCAAGTATTCTGCCTCCTCCCTCTATTTTTTCTATTAGGTGATTTATGACTTTTTATTGAATTATAAAAACTTCATTCTTAGTGACACAGACTAATATAATGCTTGGATTTCCTCCCCCATTTGTCTTTTGTTTGTTTCATTTATAATTTGATATCTTTCTCATTTTTTGGTAGTCAAACTTATTAGTTTTCTATTGAATTTTTATTTTTATTTTTTATTTTTTTTTGAGAGAGAGAGAGATCATGGGCAGGGATGGGAGGGGCAGAGTCAGAGGGAGAGGGAGAGGGAGAGAGAGACTCCCAAGCAGGCTCCACACTCAGTGTGGAGCCCGATGTGTGGCTTGGTCTCACGACCTTGAGATCATGACCTGAGCTGACATCAAGAGTCAGATGCTTAACTGACTGAGCCACGTAGGCACCCCTCAAACTCACTAGTTTTGGAAGGTACTCTAAAACTCATTGCTTTTTTTCTTTTGCTTTAAGTATTCTTGTCCATCCAATATTTTTTTTTCAATTTTTGACCAATGTATTTTTCTCCATTTTTATAAATTGATATAAAAACTTTAGCTCCTTAATTCATCTGGAGTGCATTTTTTATAAGTAGACATTTGCTGAAACTATGAAGTGAATCGTGGCTAGCCAATCCTTCAGCCAAGGTTCAGCCCACTGAGGAGATTTCTCTCATTAAGTCTCCTGAGCGCTACTTGTAAGAGGGGCACTGGGAGCAAATTCAGCAGAAGGCTCTACTGCCTGAAACTGCAGCTTCTAACAGTACAGTTTTGGGGGACTTAAGATTTTTTTTTTTTAAGTGGCTATGCAATGATCAATCTCTGTTAACCAGGTTTGGTCACGTTAGCTTCCCAACTATTCTATTTGAATCCCTTGCTCGTAATTAATCCCAGAAAGCTTACTGAGTCATGCTCTTTAAACAGGGTCACACCCTCATGCCCCCTCCCTTTTCTTCCCAAATATTCCAAGCCTGAGTGCTATTTCTTTTTATTCCTGTTTAAGGGATTTAGCTTCAGCATATGAATAAGATATTATGGTCTGAGGTAGCAAAGTTGTTTAAATTTCTTCTGAATTTCACTGCAGTATTCCCTACTGCACCTCACCCAATCCGTGTTCCAGTTGGATGTGATTTTTAATAAGAGCCATCATCAATTCTGTGAGGAGCAGGCCAAGAGAAGGTGTTTTGGAGAGGGAATCTGGCATCCCTAATTCCAAATGCCTGGATCCCTTAGTTGTTTTTATCAGCACACCCACTTTAGGAGCAGCAGAAAATTTAACTGCTTAAATTCAGCTGGGAACATGTGGTAGCCATTAGTTCTGTCCATCAACTATTTCCAGTGTTCCTTCTAGGCACATGGTAGGATTGCAGTTCTTTGCTCCCCTGAAATGGACTGTGACCATCTGATTTGCACCGATCATGTTGAGACGAAGTGATGTGTGTCCCTTCTGGATGAAAGCTTTAAGTATCGATTCACTCTTTTTAAAAAAATATATTTTATTTATTCATTTGAGATAGAGAGATACAGAGAGAGAGAGAGAACATGAGCAGGGAGAGAGGCAGAAGGAGAGGGAGAAGCAGGCTCCCCAGTGAGCCAGGAGCCCGACGTGGGGCTTGATCCCAGGACTCTGGGATCATAACCTGAGCCAAAGGCAGATGCTTAACCATCTGAGCCACCGAGGTGCCCTGGTATCAATTCAGTCTTTACCAACCTGCCAGCTTGGATGCAGGAGAGATGCGTCAACATAAAAGAGAGCAACAGATATGTGCCTCCAGTGTGAAATAAACCTTTTGTTGTTTTAAGTCACTTACCTAATAGGGCTATTTAATTTTTTAAAGATTTATTGATTGATTGATTGATTTGGGGGGAAGAGGCAAAAGGAGAGACTCTTTAATCAGACTCCCCACTGAGCTCAGTGCCCAGGTCTCGGGGCTCGATCTCATGACCCAGGTGATCATGACCTGAGCTGAACCAAGAGTTGGACACTGAACAGAGTGAGCCATGCAGGCGCCCCTAGGGTTATTCTTACAGTGTCCCAGAGCACCTCCTGACTGATGCAAAACTGGGTTTCTCAAAGTGGGTTCCTGTGGGACTAAACTGATTTGACAATTTTAGTAAACCAGACCTATTGCTATTAGTTAGACTTAGAAGTGCTACACTAAAAATTGATTAGGAAATCAGTCCTGCACGTACCTGAGGAAAGGCTGTCCCAGGGACGAAGAACTTCATCCATGTGGGTGTGCTCATAATGGAGACATTGTTGGACACCAGGGTGAAACTGTCATATTGTGACAAAGCACAAGCCAAGAAATTGAGAGAAAATACTCATGTAAAAATCCTCTCACCATATGATAATAATAAAACTTGAATAAAAATAAACACGAAGGGGCGCCTGGGTGGCACAGCGGTTAAGCGTCTGCCTTCAGCTCAGGGCGTGATCCCGGCGTTATGGGATCGAGCCCCACATCAGGCTCCTCCGCTGTGAGCCTGCTTCTTCCTCTCCCACTCCCCCTGCTTGTGTTCCCTCTCTCGCTGGCTGTCTCTATCTCTGTCAAATAAATAAAATCTTTTAAAAAAATAAAAATAAACATGAAGCCCAAATATAAGACTTCCTGACTAAAATAAAATCCTCATGACCTTCTGAGATATAGGTCTCTTTTACTGATTGTGCCTAGCACAATTTGGCTTACTTAGACCTGTATTCAGTTTAGAAGGGTCTTCTGTATTTGTTGATTCGATAGCCAATGTTTCGATTTATTTTGGGGGAACAGTCGAATTCCTTCTGTCACTGCTGTCTATCCTAACATTATACCAGATTCTCTCCCAAATCACTTGTACCTCCTTGCCTGCATTCTGAGAGAATTTCCACAAATCTATGCTTCACAGAGCTCAATTTTCTGCACAGTACTTCTCCGTAGGTGTCTATTACCCTTCATTTTTCTAAATCCAGGGTCTTTAACTCTCCTATCGTTGACTTTTCAAAACAATATTCTGACCACCTTTGAAACATATACTTGCAATCTAGAGGTTTTCATGCAAGTTAGGAACAATGACCTAATTTTTTATTTTATTTTAAAATTACACACACACTAATTCAACAATTTGTCACCATCACTTTTAAACTTGTACGCTGGGAAAACTCCTTTCAGATTTGACACTTGATTGACTCCCAGTCTTTGATTCCTATTTTATTGTGGCTTTTACGTATTTCTGTAAAAATATCATTATTTCTTGTGAAAAAATGGGATAGTGTGAATCACAGACACTATTTATCTCTTCAGTCATGTAGAGAATCTGAGTGGAATGACTAAAGATCATTGGTGAAATTGTCATTTTTCTCTTGCAGCCACAGGCATGAAGATCACTAAGAAAGAAATTAGAGATGCCTTCTTGCCCCTCTTCCCCAATCAAAGGCACATTTAGTAACTTTAAAATTTTTTTGCTAGTAAAAATCACAAGCGTGTTCTTTTTGAAAGAGAGCAGTGTTCTAGATGTCAGGTGGCAATCCTCCTGACTCTTTTATTATTAATGTGTTCATTTTCATGAAAGGATATTAACTATGAAACCAACAACAGTGAATACTTGGACTAATGGAAATAACAGGTAAACAGAAACAACACATGTTTTAGTACATCAAAAGTCATTTTTGTGTTTGGAATTTTCATAAGGAGCCATGCATCGAAATATCCCGCTTTTGGCATTTTGAATAGCTTGGCCATGAATGAGGTGAATATCAAATAAATATCAAAATTTACTTTTAATCTTGAAGTCTTCAAAGCTATTTTACAACCATCAAAGAAATGATTAAGGAAAAAGGTAAGAAACATACACTGACTTTGTTGAATAGTTTTGACTCTTGTTGAGTTGAAGAAATGTTGGTGAAAGATATGCTGGTAACTACTAGTGATACACATTAAACATAGACATCTTCTCAAGTAGAGAAAGATTACTAATTGTGAAAATATGTGTCATTAATACAGTGCCAAACGTTGCTTTGGTTTGCTGTATTTCAGTATCTTAAAGAAGATCTTTAAATAGAACTGCACTTTTTTCTCCATAGACTCAGGAATGTTAAATCAACCTAAATAAAATGGTTTCAATAAATATTGTGAGAAACCTATGATCATGGCATGTTATGGCACTGGACTTTTTGTTTCTAAATATGTACTCAAAGATGATCTAGAAAAATACAACATTAAGAAATCTCTTCCTTTTGTATATGCTATTTTTCCATGTATGTACACATGCATCTTCAGACATATATCTGATGGGTTTACTAATTTCCTGAATTAAATATTCTTAATATACCTAGAGGCGCCTGGGTAGCTCAGTCGGTTAAATGTCTGACTCTTGGTTGTGGCTCAGGTCATGATCTCAGGGTCAGGGGATTGAGCCACGAGTCAGGCTCTGTGCTCAGTGCAGAGTCTGCTTGAGATTCTCTCTCCCTCTGCACCTCCCCCTGCTGTATGTGCTCTCTCTCTCCCTAAAATAAATAAACCTTAAAATAAATAAAAACATATTTGTAATATACCTATAACAAATGATCCACTTTGTACAGATTCTTTTTTTTTAAATATTTTATTTGAGAGAGAGAAAGCACAGCAGGGGGAGAGGCAGAAGAGAAGCAGGCTCCCCACTCCCCGATGTGGGACTCCAACTCAAGACCCTGGGACCATGACCTTAGCTGAAGGCAGACACCTTACTGACTGAGCCACCCAGGCATCCCTAGGTTCTCCTGAGATGCAAATGATAAAGGCTATGTGGGGGGGCGCCTGGGTGGCACAGCGGTTAAGCGTCTGCCTTCGGCTCAGGGCGTGATCCCGGTGTTGTGGGATCGAGCCCCACATCAGGCTCCTCTGCTATGAGCCTGCTTCTTCCTCTCCCACTCCCCCTGCTTGTGTTCCCTCTCTCGCTGGCTGTCTCTATCTCTGTCAAATAAATAAATAAAACCTTAAAAAAAAAAGGCTATGTATGGGGAATTTAAAATAGTGAATAAATTAATTTCAATAGTATCACATTTTATAGTCTGATTGGATGGTTGCTTCAGCACAAACTTTGTTCCTGACTGAGAAGAGAAAGTATTAGGAACTCTTACATGTGGTCTTCTATGTCATTATTACTTTGTCCTCTGGAAGTAGTAGGATGGTGAGGTTGGAAACAGTTTGAAGACAGAAGGGTGGCCTTTCTTGGTAGAGCCTTTCCATTGCTGTGGCTCATCACACCTTGCAGTGAGTGCCTTTGGCCTTGAGGGTCTCTGAATTTCAGGTTCTGCCACAGAAATTCTGTGTAAATGTCCCAACCCTTCTCAAGTGTTTGATAAAGAGATTCCTAAAGATCTGTCTTAAACTTAGTTGATGCTTTCATGGAAAATATAATGCTTTAACTTCTTAGAAAATTAGCAGAGGAGCAGCCCTGGGATTTTCAGGACCACTTGTGTTTTGAATGATGGAAGATGAGCTCAGAAAGGAGGCCGAGAGGAGAACGGAGATACTTATTGGGATACATAGGAGAGCCGTTTAAATGAAAGTTCCTTCCAGGTTTCTTCCAAAACCCTGGCTTCAAGAAGCTAAAAATAATCACATGGAACCCTTCACACAAACTATGGTTGTGCTAAGAAGTCAAAGGTCAAGAAATACTTAGTAAACATTTGCCGTAGCCAATGTCTTAGTAATTGTTACCTACAGAGGTAACTGTTTTAGAATCATATAACTGTTCTACTGCATTAAATGCCTGCTTACCCCGTGTGGGGGTGGGGTACAGATCCAAAACAAGCTTCTAGAACTCAGACCTATAAATTCAGATGCAAATACACTCTCTTCCTTTTTTGAGTGTTCAGTTGTTTGAAGGAGAGATGAGTGGTGTCATCTTGTTCCTCATATGAAGTCCAGCAAGGACAAGGAAAATTTAGATTCCATATTATATGCCCCCCTGGACTTTTATTGGCCATATATTTAATACTGTTATACTTGAATTATTGGAGCCAAAGTTCTTACCAAATTTATTGATATTATTTTTGAACATGCTGAAACAAATTATCCGCACTTAATTTGGAAAGAAAAATCAGATGAAAGATGGATGCATTTCCAGCTTGCATCTCAAGTTTTTATTATAGCTGACACCGGACAATTTTCAAACTAGAGGAATGACATAAAAAGTGACTGGGCCATCTGCTTTGCTTCTCCCTTTACTTATGAGAATTAATCATGCAATGTTTGTCAAGACTGCTAATTGTGGCCACGTGAATGAGTTTTAATGCCATGTTAAGACTAAAACAATTTTCCTAAAACATCATCCTATTTTTTGGGCCATACTTTTCAGCATACTGATAAATTTAAATATTTTACTCTTTTTAGTTAAAATAAACAATTCTTATTTTACATATCTACAATAGGATAAAAATCTGTGTGTGTGTGTGTGTGTGTGGTGGAGGATAAAAGCTTGAATGGAATTGCAGCATGCACAAACATGAGAGACATCAACCAGGCTATAAGAAATGATATTATGATATATGAAGTATATATATTTAAGGAAGACATTTTTATTCAAAATCAACATCTTGCTCTCTTGGAAGTCCCTACTCAAAATACACTTCATAACTATACAGAAGGACTGAGGGAAAAAAAAAAACACACTTATAGACACATTCGGACCTATTTTAATTTGAATTGCTACATGCAAGATTTGAAATTACATAATATAGAGAATAAGAAAGCCACAAGACAACTAAATTTAGCTACCTTTGTGTGGAGTGCAGACTTGAATAAATTATTGGGAATTAAAGGTATTTACATAGACAAAGAAAAGAGGTATAAAGAGTCTGATGACTAATTTTACTCTGCCATCAGCAGTGGTCTGGCCTTTGTCCAAATAAACCTCACTAGGCTTCCCTTTTCTCATTTTATGGAGAAGCCTACTTCCTTGAGTTTTTGGAGAGTTCAAATTTTTATGTATAATTAGAATATATATCATAATATCATTTCTTATAGAATTATTACAATGTCAAATGAAAATAATTATGATCCTTCAGAGAAGTATAATAAAGAAAGTGAAATCCAACTAAATTTTCACTGTTTTTCCTTTCTTGTGATTTTTCAAATATAAGAGTGTTTTCTTCATGCTGGTAATCAGAACTCTTTCAAAGGCTGCCCTCTGAGTAGACCAAGGGGAGAATTGGAAAAGCCCATCCCTCCCCATCTCTGCTGAGCCCAATCAGGGTAGCTCTGCTGTGGTCACTTTAACTATTTACATATTCATCACCTATTTTCTTTCAAGAAAGACTTTCTTGGCTAAATAAAACATACAAGTGAATTACCCTTCTTTTACTTCAATTCATAAGCTGACACTAATGAATTTACATTTACATACAAAAATACACATTTGTATTTTTCTTCAACTGACTCAAAGTAAAATTTATTATTACTTTTCTTACTCTGCCTTAATAATCAGTATGTGATGAATCACTTTAGGCAGTGGCCTTACAATTGCGATGTATCAACCCCAAGTCAACTCCCTCATGTATACCATTATATCAACTTTGCCTCACACTATGAACGAGCTGAAATTTTGAAAAATAATTAGGAAATAATTTTTTTTGCCACTGGGAATAGTTGCAAAATTAACATTTTAATTATCCTGGATAAGAAAATATGAAATTCTGTATAGGATATGAATGTAAAAATAATCCATGTTTTAGTTACACTGAGAAAATTAAAACTTTTTTTCTGTAACTAAAATGTAATTGAAAATAAGCTAAAGTAAACATTTAACTTAATTACCAAAAATAAAGCAAAATAAAAGTAGCCGAAATAAATTAACACAGATGACAGATAAAAACAAACAGGCATATGGATTGAAGAGGTCTGTTTCTATAAAAAATACCAATAATAAAAATTCCCTTGACACGTGTGATTAAAACAAAAAGAAAGAAAAGAAAAGTATGACATTAGGAGTAATAAAGTAGATATATTCACGAGAGCAGGAGAGATTAAAGAATTATAAAAATCATTATGCCAACTCATATCAATAATTTTATACATCCAGATAAAAAGAATAATGCCCTAGAACAATAATAAATTACTAAAAGTAAGTTGGATAAGATAAAACAAATCAAGATCTATGGGGAAAATTTTGTTAATTGTTTATCAGTAAAATAGAAGCTGGGCTCAGGTGGTTTTTTACTAACATGTTTATATTAGCCAAAATATTCCAGATGCCAAAAAGGTGCGAGAACATCTCAACTCCTTTTATAAATTTATTGCCAAATACTGATGAAGAAGGCAGAAACTAAGGATAAACCAAGAACATAAATATCTAGGAATAAACTATAGAAGTTGTAGAAGTAATTTACCCAGAAAATTATAAAACACGATTGAGAGACATTAACAATGATCTAAATAAATGGATGCATATACTAAGTATATAGAAGACTCAATATTGCAATGTCAATTCTAGGCAATTTATATGCAAATTTAATTCCAATAAAAATATATATATATATATATATATATATATTTTGTTGTTGTTGTTGGTAGACCTTGACCATCTGATTCTAAATTGGGAAATGTAAAGGTCCTTGAATAGCCAGTACAATTCTGAAGAAAGGAAAAGCATTATCGATGTCCTTATATAATAAGTAAAAATATGTATTTGAGAAAGGAAAACAAATCTTGAACTTACTGTGTGTGTATCCGTTCGTACGAGGTATGGGCCTATGGGACATTCTGCTCAGGCTTAGCGTCCTCACCATGTGCACCATTTGCAAAGGAGCCTCGCCTGCATCAGAGGCACTCCCCAGCTTTATTAGTTGGCGACACTGACCTAGATGGCCGTATCCCAAGAACCCTTAAGCCCTGTCATTAGAAGGTAGTAAAAAAAATATGCTTCTCTTCTTTTAGGAGTTGTGCCAAAAATTCAGTCTGTAAGGGGCTCCAAATCATGCAATTCTCAATTATTTCTTTATGGACTTGTATTTAAGTAAGTGTACTATGAAGAGATACGCCTGTTCCTCTGATAACCTTTCAATTAATTTACAAACTCTCTTACGGAATGGGTGGAATACAATTCACTGACCGAAACCTTAAGTAAGAGGAAATAAATGAAGGAATTCTTAGGGGAAATTAAAGCCTGAAGTAATTAAAATGTCTCAATGAGGCTCAACATTTCCACTCAAGAAGTATACCAGCAGACCTCAGAGAGATGGCCGGTTTGGTTCCAAAGCACTTGAATAAAGCAAGTATTGCCATACAGCGCATCAAATGAATTCTTTGGTTTCTTAGTGCATATAAAAGTTACGTTTGCGCTATACTGCAGTATATTAAATATGCTCTACATTATATCTAAAAAATTGACATATTTAATTAACAGTACTTTATTGCTAAAAAAAAATGCTACCCATCACGTAAGCTTTCAGTAAGTCACAACCTTTTTGCTGCTGGATGCTGATGGCTGCTGACCAATCAGGGTGGTGGTTGCTGAAGGTGGGAATTTCTTAAAATAAGACAACAGTGAAGTTTTCCCATTGAATGACTCTTCCCTTCACAAATGATTTCTCTGGAGCATGTGATGCTTTGATAGCATTTTACCCACAGGAGAACTTCTTTCAAAATTGGAGTCATTCCTCTCAAACCCTGCTGCTGCTTTATCAACTAAGTTTATGGAATATTCTAAGTCCTTTGTTGTCATTTCAACAATCTTCGCAGTCTTTTCACCAGGAGTAGATTACATCTCAAAAAACTGCTTTTTTTTTTTTAAAAAAAAAACTCATTTATTTGTCAGAGAAAGAGAGAGAGGGAGCCAGAGCACAAGCAGGGGGAGCGGCAGGCAGAGGAAGAAGCAGGCTCCCCACTGAGTAAGGAGCCCTATGTGGAACTTGATCCCAGGACCCTGAGACCATGACCTGAGCTGAAGGAAGATGCTTAACTGACTGCGCCACCCAGGCGTCCCTCAAAAAACCACTTTTGGGGCATCTAGATGGCTCAGTGGGTTAAGCGTCTAACCTGATGTCAGCTCAGGTCTTGGTCTCAGGAAAAGTCTTAGCAATTATTTCAAAAATAATAAATACAATTTGCTAATCTAGGCAGAGTTTGATTGATGAGAATCACTGAATTTTTTCTTTAACATTTTATTCAGAATTTCTTACATGATGCGGAAACAGAAAAGCAATTGAATCAACCAGAGGAACTAATAAGATCATAATTAGGGTCAATTTGTAGTAATATTAGCTTTCTTGCTAATCATAGTAGATAGCATATTCAACATAACATTTAAAAAAAATCCATTGTAAATTTTAATTACTTACACTGAAAGGTCCTACACTCTACATCATATTGACAATTTCAATCTCTCCAGTACCACTGTTCAGGACCTTTGCCCTGTTTGAAAACAACTGAGTAAATGCAAGTGATTTTAAATTAAGGATGACTGTGCAATTACTTTAGGGAAGAAAGAATTCGCTTATCCATTAGTGTTCTAGGTTGCTGTAAGGAAAAACACACTGCCTGCTCATTCAATTAGCTCTCAACCTCAAGGCAACCAATCATTTCATTTGTAACATTGTTGATTAAGCAGCTCTGCATTTTGAAAAAGCTACTCCTTTAGACAACATAACCTTCCTAACACATTTCTCTGAGAATGCCTGGATCTATTTGGCACATTAGTTAATTGTTAGGAGACGCAAATGATTTATTTAATAGATTTTGATCAAACACTATGAAAAAGTTTATGATAAAAAAAGAACACTATGAAATTAATTTTTCTAATCAAAATAACCATAAACATACATAAAGACTACTTCAAAATACAATAATAACAATGATAACTTTATGATATATGTACTGAAATTATTCAATAAAATGATGGAAATGGAAACAAAAATGAAAATGCAAATCCCACATCATCTGCTTTAAACTGAACAAATATTTCATTTGAACTATGCAGCAGAAATTATACTTCTAAATAGTTACATAACAGAGCACTGCAACTGTCCATTATTGTTCAAAATTCATATCTCCACGAGAAAGCATTACACGTTTTTAGACAAATGCAACTTCAATCAATATAAGAAAGTGACCCTACGCATCTCAAGATTTTTTTTAATGTATATTTAAATATAGGCATTTCCTCCACTTACAGGATGTCTGTTCATGAGTAAAGTATTATGACTACATTTTCAGAGACGTGTTACTATGCGAACCTCTCACATAATAATGCATATATACATTGCTCAATATGGTATTAAATATAAAAGGAAGAATAAGAGTTTTACCTGGTTAATCACCTGTGTTGGACTACAGCTGAGCAGAACAAATGGATTCACCAGGAACGTCTTGTCTGATAATCATGAGTGAGGTGGCCGCAGTTTCAAGGGATAAGGGCAGCCGCAGTTTCAAGGGGGTGGGATTTATCTTCAGTAATGAATACCCAAGGGACTGTTTCCAATCAGGGAATGCTATTGCAGACAATGAAAGCATTCTCTATTTGTTGACCGAGGTTTTGTATGTACAATCTGCTGTGGGTGTATTCATGCATCCGTGCAGGAACTGACATATATTTCACTGAAGTTTATGGTACGGAGGATATTCTGAAACAGAGATTACAGGAAAATAAAATTTATCTTTCATTTCTTTGAAGTTTTTCCATTGTATATTCATTTCTCCTAACTTCCCCCCTGTTGGAATGAAAACCATAGAACGGTTTAAGTCCAAACAGTATAATCCCTCACCTGATGATACCAGAAGTGCGTGGAACAACATTGTAGAGGGATACACGTGGTCTCTGCCTTCAAAAATTTAATGACGGGAGGAGCTCACTATTTGGGGAGCTACTTTATTCAACTCAGGACAGTGTTATCTGTTAGACATTTCTTCATATTATGGTGATTTATGCATAGTATTTTCACCAAAAGTATATATAAACTCATACATCTCCTTTCTATATTACAAATCAGATCATTTTGTTTGATTTATCTGAGAGTTGCATCTTCCACTTACATAGTTCTAACTTGTTTTGACACACGCTCTTCACCCAGTCCTGTCAATTTCTAAGTATATATCCATAATCCAACTCCTCTCTATCGGGACCGCTACGCCCTAGCAGAGCGGAGCCTCAGCTAACCTCCCTAACTGGCTTCCCCTCTCCGACACTGCTGTCCTGCGGTCTGTTCTCCACAGAGCAGCCTGGCCCTTCCTCTAAAAGATGAGTCATATCATGTTATTCTCCCGACCCTCCAATATCCTCCTACTCTAACAAGGGATCTTAAAAAATTCTCTTATAACTTTCAACCTCACTGAGAATAAAATAAAAATCTTTTAGATGGCTGACAATAGCCTGGCCTCTCACTCCAGCTCTCTGACCTTACGTAACACTTACTCTTCTCTTCCACTTCCCCGCTTGCTCCCGGCACTCTTTGGGTACCTTGGCCTTCCAGGCGTTCCTCAAAGGTGTCAATGGCACTCCTGCCTTGGGAACTTGACCTGCTGACTAATGTCCTGGAATACCCTGCACCCACATGGATTTCTCTGCATTTAGTTCTCCGTTCAAACGTCAGCTAAACCGTGGGCTCTTCCTTGACCACCCCTGGAAATTGCAAATACACCCTTCATCATACCCTTCTTACCTTTTATTTTTTCTTCATTAGCATTTATTTATGCATTTCTTTGTTTACTAGTTATCTCACCCAATAGACTATAAACTCCATGAGAAAGAAGATTTTGTTTTATTTACTGATTTATCCTAGCATCCTGAACAGGATTTTGCAATGAGTCAGCATTGAAAAAAATACTTCCTTTTTTCAAAATAAAAATTTATTTATCTATTTATTTGAGAGAGAGAGAGTGTGTGTGTGTGTGTGTGTGTGTATGGAGGGGGAGGGACAGAAGAAGAGGGAGTGAGAGAATCTCAAGCAGACTCCATGATGAATGCAGAGCCTGTCGTGGGGCTTGATCTTGTGACCCTGAGATCAGGACCAGAGCCAAAACTGAGTGTCCAGCGTTTAACTGACTGTGACACCAAGGGACCCCAAAAAACATTTCTTGAGTGAAATGTATGATTAAGCTCTACTTTCTTCTCCATTTTATATAATATTCTAATCAATAAAATGTAATGGAATTAATGAAATTATCAATCTACAGTACAGGCATGTCTTGTAGGTAGAGCAGATTTGATTCCAGACCACTGCAATAAAATCAGTATCATGATAAAGTCGTTTTTTTGGTTCCTCAATGCATTTAAAAATGGTGTTTACATTATACTTTAGTCCATTACGTGCAAAAGCGTTATGCCTAAAGAAATGTTCATACCTTAATTTAAAAATACGATCTTGCTAAAAACTGATGACCATCATCTACACTTTCAGTGAGTTGTAATCACTGACCACAGATCACATAACAAATATAATAATGGAAGAAATTGCAATAGTGTGAGAATTACTAAAGTATGACACAGAGCCACGAAGCAAGCAAATGCTGTCAGGAAAATGGCACTGATAGACTCGCTTCACAAAGGGTTGCCACAAACCTTCAATTTGCAAAAAAACAATTACCTGCAAGCACAAGAAAGCAAAGCACAATAAGACAAGGTATGCTTGTAGTGCCTTCTTATTCATGCTTCCACTTTCTGGTTTCTGAGGTTTCAGTTACCCACAGTCAAACCTCCTTCCAGAAGCCGATGATCCCCCTTCTGATAGATTGTCAGGAGGTCAGTAGTGGCCTAACACTACATCACAGGACCTACTCATCACCTCACTTCATCTCATTATGTAGGCATTTTATCACCTCACTCCATCACAAGAAGGGTGAGTACAGTACAATCGGGTATTTGGAAAGACAGACCATATTCATGGAACTTTTACAGCCGTATGTTACTATAATTGTTCTATTTTATTATTAGTTATTGTTGCTAATCTCTTACTGTGTCTGTTCATAAATTAAACTTTATCCTAGGTATGTATGTATAGGAAAAAATACAGTATATATATGGTTCAGTAGTATGTGTACTTTTAAGCATCTGCTGGGGGCTTTGGGATGTATGCCCTGTGCATAAGGGTGGGGGGCTACTATATTCTAATATGGCTTGTGTGACTTTGTAAATCGGCATAACCATCAAACATATCTTAAAATCTTAGAACCTGAAGAACTCTTAACATTCACCATTCATTCATCCTTGGTTACCACGCAGGACTGCATTGAACCTATGGACATTTTTTTTCTTGATTTCCTTTTATGCCTATTCAATTGGCTTACTTGCCTTTTTTATAAGAAAATATTCTCTGCATAAAAATGGGTTTCTTTCTACATTCTCTCAGAAGCTTTTGAAAGCTCTTAATAGGCCTTTCTTTTTATTTTACTTTTTTATGCAAAGCTTTTTCTGAAGCACTAATTTACTACAGGTCTCAATTTATCTCTCTCACAATCAAATGATCTCCTTATTCATTTCAACAAAATCTCTACATTTATATTAAAAGCTAAAGCTAAAATATGAGGTATCAGTTTTGTGAAGCGGCATGCAAGTAAAAGTATCTTCGTTCCTGCTTCAAGTAAGACTTCACTTTCTAATTCTTTGTTACGCCTAATGGTTATTTACAGACAATGTGAGGGAAAGTGAAAAACCCACACATAACTCCCAATTCGTAAAAGGCCTCTATCAATTTGTGAAAGTTTTGAAAATCCTTTTTTTATTATGATGTTAGTCACCATACAGTACATCATTAGTTTTTGATGCGGTGTTTCATGACTGACTGTTTGCGTATAACACCCAGTGCTCATTGCAATACATGCCCTCTTTAATACCCACCTGATAGGACATAGATCAAGACACAGGAGGTGATATGAAAGCTATTGTGTTAGAAGTCATGGATGTAGAATGCTTAGGACTGGGATAGTTGGAAACACACACACACACACACACACACACACACACACACACTAGTGTACTGGAGGTAGCTGTAATCTTAGTAAACCAACACAGAGAGTAAACAATACCAAAGTCCTGGTTGTTTTAAAACAAAATGTTTCTAAATATTTTTTGTTTCAGATCACTAGTAGGATTTTAGCATATTTGTCAGTGTCTCTATGTCTTTATATAGGTCTCTATGTCTCTATGTATCTACTATGTATCTGTGTATGTCTCTATGTCTTTATATATGTATGTATGTATGTATCTATTTATTATCTATTATACACCTAATCACATACTTAGATAAAGGAGAGACACTCAGAATATTTAGCAGCAGGTTTGCTGAGACAATAACTAACTGGAATGAATGTTGGTCATAATCCTTGGAGCAGGGTCCCGGAGGCTCCTTATCTTGCTGAGTATCAATCTTATTTCACGGATTACAGAGACAGAGTCACAATGTAGGTGCTGAGCTGCAGGACGGCACTCAGGGCTCTTGAGTAGCTCAGATCAAATGTGTTACTCTCTATACTGCACACACATTTGATTCTTAGTAAAAGCTTTTAAGCTTAATTTAAAAAAATTTTTTTACTGTAAATATATAAGTCAAGGTGATGGTTTTCTAATGACTTTTTTTTCCCCTAATGACTTTTATGATCGCTAAAGAGGAATTATGTCCTTTAAATTTGTTTGGAATACTTTCTCAATAATCTTTGACGTAATGTTCATAAAATGACTGTGTTCCAGGCTTTGAAAATAATTTTCACAGATCAAATACAAGCTTAAAGGTACCATTTAACCATTCTTCAGTAAAGGAATAAATTTGTTCATTTCTGAGTTCTGTGTTGTGCTTATATTAAATTACTATCTAACTGGTTTCCATCCACTTTCCAGATTACCTTAATAGAAAATAACATTACTGCCCCAGGTCATTTCTCCTGATATAAATGGATTAGATACATATATTTTCTTATTCTCCTTTAGAGAGGTTTAATCTGGCAGCAGCATTTTCTGAATTTGACACTGGTTAAGGAACACTGTATCCATTAGTGGCCAAGGTATAGTTAGATGTTAATTAAATCATCATATTTCATTTTGTAGGTGGATTATGTTTTCTGTTAGAGAAAATTAAATTCATAAAATATGCCTTTTCCTTGAAAATGGACAATCTTTTTATATGGTTAGCAGCTGTCCTTCTAACTTCTGCTGCAGTCTGCAGTATGATAGAAAAGACCAAAAAAAAAAAAAAAAAAAAAAAAGACCAGTACTTCATAATCGAGACAGTGTCCCAGAAGAAACTGCCATAATTTCTATACCTGGGAAAAGGCTCATTTTATATTTGGCAAGTGAACATTTTTTTTGGAGGCCTGAAATCAAATCATTTTCCCTGAATACTGAGAAATTAGAAATGACAATTTGTATTTCACAGCATCTTTAAAGCGCTTCGAGAATTATAAGCATGTGATTGTGTCTATAGTTTTTCTTTATGAAAAAAGAACACCAGAACGCTTTCCACATGGTGCTGGGTTTGTTAGAAGCTCTCTGTGTCTAAAGCAAGAATAAAGCCTATTATCCTAGTGATCTTCTGTGCCCCTTCTGGACTAAGCCACAGGATTAATGATATTATTTAAAATTGGATTTAAGGAGTTATCTGGATGTTAGATATCTACCATATCTAACTTGGTAAAGAGTCCCTTTACCCCAATTTCTATACCCAATGTCTTAGAAATCCCCTCTCTTCTTTGTTCCTCATTATCCAGTTACCCTCCTCATTCCTAATGCTAGTCTGGCCTCCCTGGGTAGAAGGGACCAGGGTGGGTATAGGGGGGAAGGGACAAGTGACATTTGCATTGGCTTGAATTTCAGCAGGCAGAAAGGAGCTGTTATGTGTGAGAACAGCATACATTTTATTTATTGAGGCCCTAGAGAGACATACTTAAAAAGCCCAAGCTAGAAGAACGAATTCAAAATGTTGCTTTTATTCCTAATATGTTAACATAGGCACAGAAAAAATCTCTTTATTTTACTGATTTTTTGTTTGAAATATTAAAATAATACTGAAAATTAAGCCTATAAAATGTACATTTTGAAGTTCTTTAGTTCTAAACATCTTACTGGATTATTCTCTAATTTTATCTTCTCAAAAGCTCTGTGTGTTTAGGGAATCTGTACCTTTAGGATAATCAGGTATTAGCACTTTTGACCTACTTATCTGAACACTGGAGCTGAGAAAGATTACACAGTTTTATCAAGCAGACTGATGCTGTTCTTTCCACCTTCTGTGCAGGGATCCTTAGATGCTGTCCATTCTCATACCCATCCTATGACTACAGCATCTCAAGAAATCACATCAACTTTAGGAAAGAAAAGGCTTTGTAGAAGCCCTACCCTGAAGACTTGACTGAGTCTAACCACTTCTCAAAAAGAAAGAAGGTACTAGAATTGGCTTCTGGTACTGAGGATTCAACCATAGGGGCTCAGGTAGTGACCACTTCTATCTGTAGAATTAAGGAATATCCACCATCGGAACTGTGAGTTGAGAAAGAGAAGGGGACTGACATTGGCTGGCGATGGCCGGTGTCAGAGGTACCTCACCAGATGGGACTCCCTGCTTGGGATTCTTTCTACTGAGAGACAGATTTATAATTTTGTCTTACAGTAGTTTAATATATAATGCCCCAGAAAACTAGAGTCACCAGCTCCTGGAACAACAATTAATAACAATTATAGTAGTCCCCTTTTCCAACAATATGGAACAGGATCAGCACCTCAATAAAAAACATATTTAAATTCTGCGTAAATGAAATACAAAATATGCAATTCAAAATAGAAATGTATCAAATAGTTGGAAAGGCATGCAGTGTGCTTTTGTGGAAAATGCACCAGCTTTGAAAGCAATGTTCAAATTTTAGTTTTGCCATTAATTAACCTTGTGGCCTTTGGAAATTTATTTATCCTTTTAGAGACTTGATTTATTTACATAAAGTAGAAATTCAGCTTGCAGGATGCTGTGAACATCAAATGAGTTTATGCTTATAAATCACTTATCACAACTCCTGACACATCAAGCTGCCTAATAAATGGCAGTAACTATTTAATTAATGCTTTAATATACTCATTTTATCATAACAAAATCTAACGATCCTATATGTTTCTAAGGGTGTACATGTCCCATCTGGAAAATGCCTGGCTTTCCATTATAATACTCTTATTAATTCAGACAAATCATCACTTAGATGGGGTTAACAATCTGGTGATCTAATAAGGTGAATTAATTCTATCCTCGCTTCATATTAAAAGCAGGATTTCGGGTGCCTGGGTGGCACAGTCAGTTAAGCATCTAACTCTTGGTTCCGGCTTAGGCGGTGATCTCAGGGTGGTGAGATTGAGCCCCGTGCTGGGGCTCAGGCTCCTCACAGAGTCTGCTTGAGATTCCCTCTCCCTCTGCCCTTCTTGCTTGTGCCCTCTCTCGCACTCTCTAAAATAAATGAATAAATCTTTAAAAAAATAAAAATAAAATGAAAGCAGGATTTCTAAGCAACAGGAACATGACCCGTCCTTGCAGGTTCATTTACAATATACCATGGAAATAAGCACTATGGATATTGCATCCTGAAATTGTAAAAGAGAGCTCCAATAGGATGAGCAAATACAGCTTCTAATCACGACCTTAGTGGAGGGTAAACAGTTTTATTTTGAGTAATATGTGGTGTAAGTTGGACCCTCACTTAGTGTAGGGCTGCAGAAAAGCTCACACATTCCTTTCTGGAATATTGGGTGAGCCCAGAGGGAGGTTTGCACCAGGAGCTTAATAGACTAAATCATTGTTTAAATCTTTTTTTCTTTTGCACTCACATAGAATTCTAACTATAAAATAGTTAGAATATTATTAGATAACTGAGTAGATTTTCATGAATTTATTTAAAAGTGAGGTTAATTTTTATCCAGCTGTTAAAAAATAAAATTACAGTTATTGGACTAGATATTTTAAAGCTGATCTCTTACACACAGCTGTCCCTTACTTTTATAAGCATTCACAGGGAAAAAAGAAAAACAAGAATATTTTTATCTGCTGTCTCAGATAATAAATGATTGAAGACTTAGAAGCATTTAAAGTACCACTTAAAATAATGAAATTGGATCTAATTACCACCACGTTGAACAATAATTTAATTTACCCTATTAGTACCACAGAACAAATTGAATGCAAATAACAAATTTACTTTNTATTATATATATATAAATTTTACCTGAAGGGTTTTCATTAAAAAAAAAACCTGAAAGCGAAAAGATATAAAATATTTCACTGCAAAACATGCAGTTTTAATTTCACTGCAAAAAAATATGAAATATTTCACTGCAAACCCTTACCATGTGGGGATATTTATCTAAAAGCAACTAGTAATGGCAATGAATTTTGAAGGCTTAAGGTACTAGGCTCCTGTTGAAAAAAAGTGTCACTATACAAGCTAGATTAGGCAACTGCTGTCATAAACAGCTTCCAAATATCAGTGGATTAATATAAAAAATGTTTGTTCCTTGCTCCTATCACAGTCAAGAATGAGTTAGATGGCTCTCTTCCAAGCAATGACTCAGAGTTCCCTCTTGTGATCCTACCATTTTATAATTTCAAGATAACCCTGACACCATCAAGCTTCTAGAAGGCAGAAAGAGGAATGTCACATATTTGATGCTTAACTACCTCAGTCTAGAAATGGACATCTATCACTTTCACTCATATTCTATTGGTAAGAAATAGATCCAATGTCTGACCTGTCTACAAAGGACAGGGACTTGGGAATATAGCTCCCCATTGCCCGGCCACTTCCAAGAACATATTCTATACCATGGAAGGGGAACATGATACTTTGGCAGTGAGCTAACTGTCTCTGCCACCATCATCAACCCTCCAAGCATAGATTTCAAACTGTTAGGAAGACAGGGAGGCTGACATGTGGTAGGTGGCTGCAAAGTGGATTAAATATCATCTTTCTATGCCCTAGAATCTATGAACAGTTTCTAAAAATGATTTTTCAGAAAAAGTACATACAGTCATTCTGTCTTCTTTTCTCAACATAATTGAGAGATGAACAATTTTTAGAAGTCATACAGGACATTCTTTTTTTTTTTAATTTATTTTTTATTTTTTTTAAGTAGGCTCCACACCCAGCGTGGGGCCCAGTGCGGGACTTGAACTCACAACCCTGATGTCAAGACCTGAGCTGAGATTAAGAGTCAGATATTTATTTATTTATTTATTTATTTATTTTAAAGATTTTATTTTATTTATTTGACAGAGAGACAGCCAGCGAGAGAGGGAACACAAGCAAGGGGAGTGGGAGAGGAAGAAGCAGGCTCCCAGCGGAGGAGCCCTATGTGGGGCTCGATCCCAGAGTACCAGGATCACGCCCTGAGCCGAAGGCAGATGCTTAATGACTGTGACACCCAGGCGCCCCTTATTTATTTATTTTAAAAATTATTTATTTATTTGAGAGAGCATGAGCAGGGGGAAGGGCAGGGGGACAGGGAGAAGCAGACTCACTGAGCAGGGAGCCCAATGAGGGGCTCCATCCCAGGACCCCAGGATCATGGCCTGAGCCAAAGGCAGATGTTTAATGGACTGAGCCACCCAGGCACCTCTAGAATGGGATATTTAACTGACGGGGCTACCCAGGCACCCCTAGGACATTCTTTCATTGCCTTTTAATAATCAGGGTCTACGAGAAGGTATTGTGACCAAAATTTTTGACAGGAGTTGAGCAGAATGTGTTTTAGAGAGTTACTCCTCCATATAAGCTTTGATAATTGATATCTATATGGACAGTCAGAAAACAGGAAAAAGTGACTTTCTCCCTTCTGTCTTAATAATCATTAAGTCTCCACTATCCAGAGGTGGAAGTTACCTTCCTCATTACTCAACTGGTCAGTTTGAAGGAGACATCAATAGGAAAGGGAGTACAAGGTGAAGATTTTCTGCTAACAGAATGGACTGGTATGGAAGAAAAGCCTACCCAATAAAAAACAAACAAACAAACAAAAAACAAAAAATCCAAATACTGTTTATAAAATAAAAATTTAAAAATTTAAGTGCATAGCTGAGTTCACACATACACATATATTATGTATTTTTTAAAGTAAGATAAATCTGCACAGGCCACAAATAGAGTGGGTAAAGTTTCTAAGGCTAAAGGAGCAGTGGGCCAGGAGAAAGATGGAACATAAAACTTCTAAATTAATAAAGAAAATAATGCTAAAAATAATTTAAAAATACTTCAGGACAGATAAAGAAGAATAGAGAAAAAAACCTAAGCTGACTGTAATGACAGTAGAAACAAACCCAAAACTATCAATGACCTCCATCAATATGAATGGACTACACTGTCGGTTATGATAGAGAGATTGTTAGATTGAATACATAAGGCCCATCTAAAACTAAAGGATGAAAAAGGTTGATGGTAAAGGGATAATGATAAGCCAGGCAAATACTAACAAAAGAAAATTGGACTGACTGGACTCCTGTAAGGAAATATACTATAGAGCAAAAAAGTAAAATGGGTATTAAAAGGACTACTGCATAATAATAAAAGGTTCAACCTCACTAAGAAGTATAACAATTGCAAACTAGATTGTAGTTATTGCATCACAAACATTTACAGGCAAAATTATCAGAACTGTAAGAAAAAATTGAAAAATTCTTCTTTGGTGGGGTAACTACCATCCATGTCTCAGTAATGATAGACACTGTAGATAAAAATTCAAAAAGAAGATCTGAACAGCATAATTAATCAGCTTATGAAATGGACGTAACTGGAAAAAAAAAGGCATATTATCTTAAACTATTCATAAACAAAATATCATAATGTACATATGTTTATTTACATAAAATACTAATGATTAAATAATAGTAAATTACTGCATTATGTCAAAAGGAAAACCGGTCCCAAGGTTGAGTCACTTGCCCCCACAGCAAATCAAGACTTAATTGCAGTTTCAATCTCTCCTGGAGTGGAATTTTAAGCCAATGATTCTGGATTTTTCTGGTCAGTACCAATGCAGCAATCCTTTACTTGGGCCCTCTACATCCCCAAAGGAAGATGGGGCACTCTGCCTGATAAGACACCCGCTCTTCCCCCTAAGAAGGAAAAGTTACCTTACCTAAAACAATCCTTTCCTTTCCCTTTGCTAATAACCTCTGGTGCCATCCTCCTTCCTATCCAAAATTTCTATTTTGTACAACTTCTCAGAGGTTCCCTCTACTTGCTAGATGGGATGCTGCCAGATGCATGAATCACTTAATAAAGCCAATTACATCTTCAAATTTACTCAGCTGAATTTTGTTTTTAACACATATTAAATGTAGTAATACTTAGAAAAATACATGTCCATAAATGCAAATATTAGAAATGAAGGTTATCTAAAAATTAGTGACATAAAAATCCAAGTCAAGAAATTATAGAAGAAACAAAATAGACCTGAAATGGTAGAAAAAAATAATAACAACAAATGAGTGTGAAATGAATGAAACAGAAAAAGTTACAACAGAGAGGATTAACAAAGTCGACGCTAGCTCTTTAAGGAGACTCAAAAAGTAGTCAAATCTGGAAGATTTCTTTCAAAGAAAAGGAGAAAGAGAATGCACAAATAATAGAAATTTTTAAATGAAATATAAATTGAATTTGCTAGATACACAATCTACAAAAATAATTTACTACATTCAAGAAAAAAAAACCTTTGAAAACATATATATGATTCATAACAGCAACAAAATATATAAAGTACCTAGGATAAAATCTGTCATAAGATCAGAGAAACGATGTGGGAAGAATATATTTTACTAAAATATATTGAAGAAAATAAATATATATATATAAAGAATTTAAAATTAATGGAGATATTCTATGTTCATGGAGAAAAACAACCAAGTTCATAACAATGTCAATTCTTTACCAATTCTCTCCATAAAGGTAATGCAAATCTAATAGAAATCTTTTTTTTTAAGATTTTATTTATTTATTTGTCAGAGAGAGAGAGAGAGAGTGAGCAAAAAGCAGGGGGAGCTGCAGGCAGAGGGAGAAACAGGTCCCCTGCCAAGCAAGGAGCCCAATGCTGGTCCCGATCTCAGCCTGGGATCATTTCAAGAGCCAAAAGACACCTAACCAACTGAGCCACCCAGCACCCCTCTAATAGAAATCTTGATAGGGGTTTGATTGGCATTTGACAGGATGACTCTAAAAATACATTTAAAAAGATCAACGAGCTCAAAAGAGATAAGAATAGTTTTAAAAAAGAAAAACCTAGGGGGCGTACTTGTCCTATGATAGCAAGATTTATGAAATTTTATTGAATAAGACAATATTAGACAAAAGAGACAAACAGGCCAATAACAGAGAAATAAAAATCCCATGAATTGGTTCTGACATATACAGAAACTTCATCAATGACAAAGCTGGCATTGTAAATACGCACCCCCCGCCTCCGGAAAAAAAGGAAGGAAGGAAGGAAGGAAGGAAGGAAGGAAGGAAGGAAGGAAGGAAGAAAGAAGGAAGGAAAGAAAGAAACAGAAGAAAACTTTTAAAGCATTTAGAATAAAAGAAAGTAGACCATTTATGAAAATGTGGGGTGAGAAGTATTTCTTAAATGAGACAAGTGAAGTAAAAATGCTAACGGAAATGATTAGTAAATTTGACAGTTAAAACTAAAAATGTCTGGGTAGCAACAGACACAACAAAAAATGAAAAAACTGGAGCAGTCTGGAGGAAGATACTTGGAATGCAAAAAATTACCAAAGATTAGTATTCAAAATAAACTTTTGAAACTACAAATCAAAAACGAAAAGAAAACAATGAAGTAGGAAAACAGAAAAAGATATGAAAAGGTGATTCACAGAAGAGGAAACAGGAATGGCCAACAAACACATGAAAAAAAAATGCTCAGCCTCAGGAGAAATCAGTGAGATGCAAATTTGTCACAAAGAGTTGCCATTCCTCAGCCTCAGACTGGGAAAGATCTAAATAGTCCAACAATAACAAATGTTATAGTGGGGATAGGGAGCAACAGGATTTGTTCTTACTGATGAGGAAATATAAATAGTTTTAACCGGGCTGGAGAGCAGCTGGTCATAATCTGGTAGATCTGAGATCTATATATATCAAAATATATATAATTTATGTCCCAGCAATTCCATCCCTAGACATATATACGACAAATCCAGGAAACCTGTACTGCAGTGATCATAGTAGCATCGTGAGTTTTAGCAAATCAGAAAAATGAAATGTTATCAATAGCGGAATGGGTGGATAAATTGTGGTATGTCCACCAAAAGTAATACAAACATCAGTGAAAAATGAGTCAATAAGACTTAATATAGACTCTTGAATGGGTCTCACAAATATTATGTTAAGCCGGAAATAGCGAATTGTCAAGGAATTTACCAGCATGCTATGATTCATAGGAAGTGATGGTTTAGGATACATACATATATAGTAAAGGACCAAGAAATGCTTGGGAATGATAAAAAATAAATCCATGATAAAAAGTAAATACAACGGGGAATATATTTGGGGGAGGTTCAGAAGAGGCCACAACTGTGTTTCTAACATGGGTATTAAGAACATAGTTGTTTATGATATCATTATTTATGCCTTTTTATGTTGGGATGCTTTCATGACTTCTCAAAAGAATATAGCTTGTGAAATGAACAACAAAAAATCTAGTCTAATTGCTTTTATGTATTTCTTCCTGTTTTATTGATTGATTGAGTGGTCACTGAGGGTTGAAGAAGAAATTACTTCATTGATGCTATCTAACTAGTTAATGACAGAATGAAGACTAAAAACCATGTATCTGACTCAAAGTACAGTGCTTTCATAATTCCGATTACTAAGCAACATTAGGGAATAAAATGTTTAGCTCCTTTTCGTAATTAGGAGAATTGATTCCGAGAAAAGTTTAATTGACTGGTTTAGGATTACAGAATCAGAAAATAGGACAGTGTTTTTCGCCTGCCCTAACATAGTCAATAAACATGTCCATCAACAAAAGTGGAGTAAGTGGCTATGATTTTTAAATTGGGTAAAAGGTAAGCATGATCTATCTGAATTTCCAGACAGAACTTGCCTGATGTAAAAATGTCCCCTGGCTGATTCTGACATATTATTTCTCCCTGCCAATGGAAGGAAGGGTTTAGGGGTTGAACCCATGGGGTTGAACAATAACTTCACCTTCAGTTCAGAGGAGCTATAAAAATATTTTTGTTGTTGCTGATATGCTAGGCTGTGCACACATAAAATAGATTGGTTATATTTGTATAAGGTATGTGTATGTCTGTGTATTTGTGTGCTCGCCTGCATATAGATTTTCTAAGTTGATGGCAGAGAAGGGCGATAGCTATAAATATTCCATTTAAGGGGGCTTAAAGGGTGTTGGGAGAGAGGGTGGCAGATTTATAACGCTAAATAAAATCTGTGTGTCAAGGCAGGAGTCCAGAGTGCCAAAGAGTGTATAGTATGGCCCACAGGTAAACGACAAAATAGGCCTCCCATTGTGGATTGGTATAAAATAGATAGCGCCAGTAGTCCAGCAGCTCATCTACTATTTAAACCATCAGGCAATGCCCAGGGGAGAGAATGAAAATTTTAGGAGCTGAGCAGCTTCACTGAAATCCCTTTCACTTTGATAATCCTTGATATGTAGGACGGCTACTTTGCATCTTCTTACAAATCTTCCAAACCTACTCAGATTTCTCTTGACATCTGAGTGGACTTCTTTCCACTGTATCTCCTTTCCACTGGGTTGGGGGCAGGTGAGGAAAATGAGATGTTGGTCAAAGAGTATACCCTTCTAGTTATAAAATGAATAAATTCTGAAGACCTAATGTACATCATGGTGGTTATTTTTAATAATATGGTATTATATACTCAAAATATGCTAAGAGAGAAGATCTTAGATGTTCTCATCACAAAGGGGAAAAGATAACTATGTGATGGATGTGTTAAATAATCCTATTATGGTAACCATTTCACAATATATATGTATATCTAATCATGGTGTTGCACTCCTTAAAGTTATACAATTTGTCAACTATATCTCAATAAATATGGGAAAAATAAGTTTGCCCTTAGGTTCTTACTAGTCTGTGGAGAAAAGCTACCTAGGCTTAGCCAGGTAAAGAAAGTGAAGAGTGGTACCATCCAAAGACCAGGCAAGCAGCAGTTGTGACACGATCTCTAGTAAAAAGATGAGGGGGGCTCTCCTCAGGGAAGAACACCCCATAACTTTTCAGGAGAACACTGGTGATTCATATGTAACAGGCAGTGTAAATACAAAGAAATACGCCTCCACGTGAAGAGCCCCCTTCACTGGGTACCTGACAAGGGCATGTCTCAGGTGATGTCGGATGGTAGAGTCGATGAGAGTAGAAGCAAGGGGGCTTCTCACTCATCTCCTAACGTGACAGAGAAAAGACTCAAGAAAAAATGGCCTCTCTTAGTTGTTGCCTCTGAGCTCGAGCCCCACTGAGAAAGCAGAGGAAGCCCTCATTTAGAAAGCAATCTGTTCTGTCCATTCAAGATTTAAAGCAATTATTCAGGGCCATCCCCCAAAAGGGCAAGTTTTGGTATTTAAAAAAAAAAAAGTCAAAGTCTAGTCAAATTCAAGGAATGAGTCAAGCAAAGATGAACTGGAAAAAATTTTAATGGCTATATTAATTGGCCGAAGGCCAAATGCACCCAGCTGGGGCCCAGCTAAAGTTACAGATGGTTTTATTTCAAAACAACCACCAAAAATCTCCTTAGGTCCACCACTAACAGATAGACTCGCTCCAGGGCCCTCTGAGGATTCCACATTACACCAACCGTCACCACCATGGTAGTGTTAACAAAAGAGGGAGATTTAGCAAGACATGGCCCAAAGATACTAAAACCAATTCAATATTCCCAACTCTTTTTTTTTTAACTTGACCTATACATTTTTGACAATTTCCATCTAGGACAATGAATTTATCCATTTCTCATGATAGTTTTATCAGTTTTTACTCTATGTATTTGAGGGGTAGGTTTTCAAACGCATAAAAATTCAGAATTATATACTTCTGGTGAAATACTTCTTTTGCCATAGTTATTTTTTATTCCTAATATTTTGATAATAATAATATTTTGATTATTATTTATCTTTATTATTATTGTAAATTTGATTTTTTTTTCCAGTTTAGTCTTTCTGTGACCTATCCTTTTTCCATCTTCTCCTTGGAACACCTAGCAAAAACCTCATTAGCAAATATATGATGGTTTTACTAAGATGAAATATACAGGGCTCCTGGGTGGCTCAGTCAGTTAAGTGTTCGATTCAGGTCCTGATCCCAGGGTCCTGGGATTGAGCCTGCTGCACCCCCACCCCACCCCAATCAGGCTCCCTGCTCAGTGGGGAGTCGGCTTCTCCCTTTCCCTTTGCCCTTCCTCCCTGCTCATTCTCTCTCTCACTCTCTCAAATAAATAAACAAAATCTTAAAAAAAAAATAAGATGAAATATCTGAGTGTTAATAGAACTGTACTAAAGGAACTTAAGGGGCACCTGGGTGGCTCAGTCGTTAAGCGTCTGCCTTCGGCTCAGGGCGTGATCCCGGCGTTCTGGGATCAAGCCCCTCATCAGGTTCCTCTGCTGGGAGCCTGCTTCTTCCTCTCCCACTCCCCCTGCCTGTGTTCCCTCTCCCACTGGCCATCGCTCTGTTAAATAAATAAATAAAATCTTTAAAAATAAAAATAAAATAAAATAAAATAAAATAAAGGAAGTTAAATCTGTAATTCAGATTTCATGAATTTCCAAGAATGACAGCATTAGTCTAGTAGCTTGCCTCATGTCATATTGATAAGACATTTTTAAGGCAATGGTCACTTATTTCTAGAAGAGATATGGTACGGTATCCCCTACGGCTGCTTACCTCTGATGTTCATTTAATTTTGACAGGTTGATGTTCATTTAATTTGACAGGTTAACTTGCCTGGGATGTTTTAAATTAATTCTAGGGGGTTTTTTGCTTGCATATTGATTTTCTTTTTTTGTTACTGGTGACACTTCGTAGGTGACACTCGTTTAGAGCCCACTGCCAATGTAAAATAATTAACAACCAGTGGCATTGCCAGCAGGGAGAACAACTATGACAAAGAGGCACCTCACACCTTGATATGGTCCCCTATGGCTGAGCAAGGTCCCTTGGATTATAAAAGAATACGAACAGTATCCAGTAATGCTATCAGGGTAAAAGGCTCCTCCTCAGACGTCATTACTAAAGACCAATAGCTCTGCATGTCTGCTTTCTAACAAATGAGTAAGAGTTAACTTGACCTTGCTGCTCCGAGTACCATGCCCTGACTAGTAGCACTATCTTCGCAGCCCCTGATCTACTGAACCCAAATCTGCATTTTAACAAGAAGCACCTATGAAAGTTTGAGAGCTTGAGAAATACAGGTGAAGGACGGAGTATGGGGCATATAAAGGAGACACTCCAGGGGAAGAACTAGCTTTTTCAAAGACAGCAAAACACAAAGTAGCTTGAACTATTTGGAAAAGCAGAGCTATAAGACTTCTTTGAAATTCTGAGTAAGTGAGTGTGCATGTGTGGGAGTGGTGGTGGTAGAAGTCACAGCAGCAGCACTAGCGGTAATAGTAATAGTAGGGGTAATGGTAGTAAGATAAGTAAAAGGTTTGATGCTGCAGATGTAGGCAAGAATTCAATTCAATTCATTACGAGAGCTCTCTGGTGGAATTTAACCAGAGAGTGATGTAATGGAATTTATGATTTGCAAAGGTCACTAATGGCAGCAGAGTGGAGATAAGATGGAGGAAAGAAAAGCTGGAGTCAGGCAGACCGTTAGCAGATCATTGTGGCAATACTGATAATAAGTGATGGAGATCTAAACTAAGGCCAATTCAGAGAAAGGGTGATTATTCAGAAGAGAGTCTTCACAGAGTGTGTGGCCCATTGCAGGAAGGAGATAAGGAAGATGGGGTCAGGAAGACTGGCACTGACTTCCTGTTCTCTTCGGTTGGGCTTCCCGAGAGAGAGAGAGACGCTGAGGTGAGATTTTGTGCAGGCAGTTTAGTGAGGAGTGCTCTCAGGAATAACGCTTGTAAGAGACTGAGGAAGCAGGATTGGGCAGAGTGAGAAGTTGAACTATGATGTGCTTGCAGCAGAGGACTTCACTGATCCTACTGGTGATCTGGGGCTGGATAACCCATCAGAGTTGTCCCCAACAGAAACAGGAGGGTGAGCCTTTGTTCCTCCATATTTAACGACCACTGGATATGGGCTATCCCTGGGAAAGGGCCATAACCTTGGGCAAAGAAGCTCCCTTTAGCTAAGGGCACTTTCTGGAGAGGGACTCATCAGTACGCTGTCAGCATTCTTGTAGCAGCTCTGGTCTCAGAGAGAGGATCTGGGTGACATGCCCCAGAATCCACTGTTCTTGCCTTCTTGTCTTCTGTTCCCCGGGCAGATGGTTCTCATATTTACTTAAGCAAGAGGATTCAGGAGAAGAGACAGGATGGAGATAAAGATGGGTTAACAAATAGACATGTTTGTGTTGAGGTATCCAAGGGATCAAATCAGAACTGATAATGAAACTGTTGAATATACGGGCCTTGAATTAGCAAAAAGATCTGGAATTAGATATTTAAGAAGTCTCAGAATGTAACTGGTCATTAAAAATCATAGTTACTAATGCACTCATATAGAATTAGAGTGATGGCTACAGAGACTTGGACCACAATAGCATTTAGGCTAGGAGTATCAGATAAAAGCTTCTAAGGAAATAGAAGAAAATGGTATGGTGGAAGTTGAACCAAAAAATATTTGAGAAAGAAAGCACGAATAATATTCTCCTGGGCTTTGAAGGGCATAAGTAGGGTAAGGAAGGCTATTTTGAGAGGATTAGACGTGTGGAAGCCAACCACAACCAGTGAGAGCAGATCCAGTGGGGCAGTGATGGGCAGTGAGGACTTGCAGGCAGAGGAATTAGATGACTTTTTCAATAAGTAAAAGGCTCTTACTGATTGTTAGAGCAAGGAAGAAGGCAGTGGTTGGAGAACTAGGGAAGAAGCATGTTTAGTTTACTTTCGAAGATATAAATAAGTTAGATGTAAGGGAACTAAGAGAGAACATGTGAGATTCCCAGGGCTATTAAGATATTAAGATTATGGTATTGAGAAGAGGGAGGGAGGCAGGAAGGGAGGGGGAGAAAGAAAGGGAAGGGAGGGAAGGTGGGGGGGGAAGAGACAGATCGGGGGGGATTTTTTGAAGAGGGGTCCTGACATTAACTATGATCTCTTTAGTTGAAAGAAGTTGCTGGTCTCCAACGTGACCCTCCAGGGAAGGGAAAAGGGAGGTTAAATCCCTGACCCCATTCTCCACCCCCCCCTTTATTCTCTTGCTGGTGTTCTCCATTCAAACGAAACTGAAGTCAGAAAGTGAGGGACCTTTCTCTGAAGTCCGCACTGAGCTGAGGGAGAAGAACACAGAGTGGATCTGGGGGTAGGGGCATACAGAAGGTCTAGTACAACAGAGGAACAGCGTAATCCCCAGATGGACTTGTTCGTGCTCCTTTCTCACACGTAAAGAGAATTTTCTCCATTCAAGGAAAACCAAATCAGCTATCCAGACAACAGGAATGAAGAATTAGATCTGTAAGACTGTAAGACTAGAAATATTCTCATGACAATGAAAAATACAAACATATTCCAATTTATAACATTAGAAAAGTTCAAAGAAGTGAATATACTATGATACATAGTAAAATATGTGATAGAAACTGTACATTATTAATAACATGTAGACTAAGATTATGATACTAGATTATAGAAAATAACATGATGTCAGAATTTTTAAGTTCATGTTTTGTTTCGTTTTGTTTTAAGTTTATTCTGAAGAAATGGAAAGCAGCGAAGCTTGGAGATTTACCAGGACTGAGTCCTTCACAGTCAACAATTGGCTTCTAAACTTGTAAAATATTTAGAGCATGTGTTTTTCTTTGCTTGTTAGTTTTCCCACACTACAGATTTTCTAGATTTTGCTAAGCTAATCCAAGCGCCTGGCTCGTTTCTCCCTCAGCATCCTTATGTATTTCCTCTGTGGATCAAATTCCCTGCCTAAATTAGTACACATTTTTCTTGAAGGAAAGGCCAAATAAAAAAGAATAAACACAGGCCAACATTTCTTAGGGGTTTTTAAGCAAACATTTCTAGAATTATTCGCTGCAGTCTGTTCGCTGAAAAGTCATGACAGAGCCATACTAAAGAATTAATACAAATCACAGTTAACTTTTTTGTGTGCGATAAGAACACTTAATACTAAGATCTGCCCGCCTACTGAATGTTTAAGTATACAGTACAGTGCTGTTAGCTGTAGGCGCTGTGTGGTACAGAAGATCTCTAGGACTGACTTACTCATCTCACATAATGGAAACTTTCTATCCTTTGACTAATGCATCTACATTTTCCCCGCCCCCCCGTCCCTGGCCACCACCATTCTACTTTTTGATTCTAATAAAAATAATAATAATAATAATAATTTTTAAAAGGCAGCCGGAGGAAACCTCTGGAAGTGATGACTGTGTTTATGGAATAGACTGTGGTGATGGTTTCATGATACATGCTATGTCTATACTCATCAAGTTGTATACGTTCAATATCTACAACTTTTTTATGTCAATTATACCTCAATAAAGTAGTATAAAAAAATCAAAGGTATGTGTAGTTTGAGCTTTAAAAATCTTAATTAAAGTTACTAATTTGTTTCTGGTTTTGTTTTCTGTGGTTTTTTTTGTGATGGATGTATTTGCCTTGGGGCTGTTTAGGGACAAATGGAGAATAGAGGAAGAAACAGCTAAAATCTTTCAAAGGAGTTTAACTGTTTTCCCCACTTCCAGCCATTGTTTACCTAGAGAAATTAAAAAACCTAGATTGTATAGGGCAAGGAGAGGTGGGGAAGGGGAATGAGAACCCCAGGGAAGTCTACTGAGTCTTTATTAGCCATTGGCTCACTCAACATTACAGAGCCCTTCAGGAGATATGGGTAAGGACACATGGGTTCTGGACCACAGGCTTAGGACTAGAAGGCAGAGGTGACCTTCAAGGGGGTTTTATTTTGAAGTGGCCTGTGAAACTGTCCCATTGGGGATGCCTCTCTTGAGGTTCATATTTGCTTTTTTGGGTATGGCTTAGAAGTCTATAGGGATTTTTAGAAGCACTGACTTCTGTCCTAACCTACGTGTTTATGAGAAATTTCTCTGGGCAGCATTAGCCCTCCATGTGCTTAACACTGCTTTAATGAAGTCTCAGTCATAGGATAGGTTTATATTTACTGAGCTTCATTACTCACACCCAGGTATAGACTGAGTCGGTAGAGAATGTTAGGCAACATTGTTAATAAACTGTTCAGATGGCTTTGATTTGTTTTCCTTCTAATCAATGATGATCTAAAAAATTGGCAAATATTTTTTCTTGGTGATGGTGGGTGGATGAGGAATAAATGCTCACTGCTGTCAAGATTAAATGTAAACCTTATCTCTAAAAGGTCCTGTTATGAACACCTTAAATCTTTGTCTCAAGCCAGTAACTATGCAATCTTAGCACACCCCTAAATGAGAACTGTACACATGTGATAAAATCACCAATTTTGTAGGGAACTTAAAAATAGCTAAAATTTGTAATTCAGTCCTTTGATGATTTGTTGTGCCCAAACTATTTGCCAAAAGGATTTTGGGTCACACTGATACAGAGGTGAACAAGCAAATTTCCCGCTCCCATGGAACTTCTCATTTACTGCTTAGGAAGCCAACCAGTGGAAAAGCACACCCTCCCCGGCTTCTGTGGGGAACTTACACATTAAGGGTGTCCAATACGAATGGCACATAATAAACCTAAGGTCAGTCCTTTATTGTCCGAACAGCAAAAGAGCCTCCTGCTGGAGAGTCTGCAATCCTTTCCAGTTAAGATTGGATCTAAGTGTTCTTTGTTGTTCTCACATCCCTCTTTGGAAATCACTTCGTTCTAACCTGTAATCTATTCTGTACCACCATATTAATTTAAGTAGCAACTGTAATTCCATAAGAAGCTTCAAGGACAGACCCTGCAGGTCACTGTTACATTTTTAAAGTAACTTTTCAAAACAACAAAAAAATCGTAAAGCCTTTCAAGATCTTAAGAACTAAAGTAAGGTGGTGATTTGATAGGCAGTTGTGGTTGGCATTTTTGGTAGAGGGACCTGCCTTAGTTAATTTCATCATGAAATAGCTCCAAATTAGCAGTGGCCTTCTTACATTGTTCACTTTGTTTTTGATGTTACAGTGAATCAACAAATTGATTGTACCCTTGGAGGATGCCCTTGGCATTTTTGAAAGGCTGGCAAATACTCCAGCCACGTAACAAAAATGAGGTAAGGATGCTGCATTCTTACTAACAATGAACATGTTCTTGAAATGAAAACTTTGATTTTCAACACCCAGTCCTATCAGCCCTTCTGCCCCTTCCCGTTTGTTCTTAGAAACTTCCCTGATTATTAGGACTTAGGAAGGACTTTGGAAAAAGAAATCCTAAGCAGGAGGTCTCCGGTGGCATTCCAAGTCAAGAGCGTTTATCACCAGTAATTTCTATTTTTATAAATGTCTGAGATCATGTGAGTTTACAAGAAAGAGTTGTCTATTTATGATAATGAGGTCCTCATGTTCTCCCACGACAAGAGCAGGCACAAGACTAAGAATTTATCTTTTCACTCTCTGTATTTACTTTGAGAACAGTGACTCTCCCAGCACTGATTTATGCCCGTGTCAAAATGACTTCTGTTAAATATTTACATGTTATGTACACAGAAGCTTCAATTTCAGAGTACTGGGTAATTCATTAAAATAAAGATATATTGGTATTTTTATAATGCAAAATTCCATTAATCCACATGAATTTAAACAAAAACAAAAACCAGACTGAATTTCGATACATCAATTTCAGGAACTGTTTAAAGAAAGCCAATCTTATTATTTTAACATGCATACATAGAGAAGGAACACAATTATTTGGGATCAAAGTCTTGAGATGATGTATCTTAATAGGTAAGGGTGATCTACAGTTAATATCTACCCAGAATATAAAAACGATGCAAGAAAAAATTATAAAATAATGTGTTGTTGATATTTCACATCCTGCTTTGAAAATATATGTTCTCTCATACTCAAAACATATCTTTTATCATAGCTTTGAGCTCAAGCTCATGTTATCCCAGGATATCATGCATTCTAAAATATGGAATCTTAAGATTTTTCACAATAAGAAGTCATTGATTTTTAAATGGATGATATTTAAAAATGTTCAGAACTATTGTTTGAGACCCTTCACATTTCATATAAAACTCTTTATTTACTTGGACTCCTTGGATGGCTTCATAAACTCAAACATGTTGGATACACGGCACTGTATTACGTTACTAAAAGCTCAAGGTTGTATTTATAGTCAGTGAGCACTTGCACAGCTTTTTATACATCACTGTACTGCAGGGAAATAAGGACAGCACAGGCTTAAGTATCTTGATAGGAAGAGATTATGCGGCTCCATTTCCATTGTATGTAAATTCTAGAAATGTCCTTTAATTAGCATATCCACAAGCCCATGTCCCCCTAAATAAAATTAATGGCTCAGCTCACTACTCACTTCCAGTCCAGAGCTTTTTCAGTATTTCTTAGAGGCTGACAGCAAAAATGGTCTCAATTTTTCACCTCTCTCTGTACCCATACCCTTTGTCAGTGCAATTCTTCCCACTAAAGTGTCAGAAAAGATGTTTCTAGGCTGTAATTCTGAGTTGACGATGTCATTTGCTTTGTCTAATAGAGTTTAGGGTGGAAGTGGCAGCAAGTCTGTTCTGAGCCTCGGCCTGTAGAGACCTATGCTGTTTCTACTTGCATCTTTGCATGACCATGGGGACATGTCTGAGCCAGTCTGCTGGAGGATGGGCGATGCCCCAGCCGTGTCAGTGGAAGCCGGTCTGGATGAGCAGATTGGTCGGCCCACCCCAGACATACAAGCAAACCCAGCCTTCATACACAGAGCTGCTTAGAGACACCCAACTCATTTCAGCCATTCAAACAATAGATGCTTATTGTTAAATGCTACTGAGATTCTGCATTTTGTGATTAACAGCAAAAATTAAAATACAACCAGATATGAAACTTCATTACTTTGGAAGCAGGAAAGTTTATGCAGTAGTTTTTTAAAACAGAGGCCTTCCAGTGCCTATGTCAGAATCGTTTTAGAGTGCTTGTTAGAATACAGATGGCTAAGTCACATCTCAGACCCACTGAATCAGAATCTCGGGGGGGGGGTACCAGAAAATGGACATAGAACCCAGTAATTATTATAGCATGAAAATTTAAAGACCCCTGGTCAATGGACTGGAAATCTGGAGAAGATGTTTCTTTTTCTCCCCTAGGTGGCGGCAGCAGAAAATTTCCCAAGACAAGTATCAATGGGACATTTTTTGGAGGCCCCGAAGTTGTCCTTTCTGATAGATTTCCACCAGCAGAGAAGGCATAAGAGTCACAGAGGAAAACAGCCACATGTAGGTTTTCCTGTTCTATGTTCTGTAAATACAGACTTCTAAAATCATGATGTATTTTTGCAACCATAGACAGATTTACTGGCAAAAGCACAGAAGCCAGATGAATTAAGCTCTGGGTTAAAATACTCAGTGACCTAAATTTCTAGATACCTTTATAGCAGAAGAAAGTTATTTCCAGTCTTTTTTTCCTCTGCATACTAAAAATGTAAGAAGTCCTACATTATACAGCTGTACGTAATACCTTAACATAGTCTTACATAAATTATTTTTTTTTCCTTTTCTTTTGGGATTCATAAAAACCATTTGAAACGGCTGGCACTGAATGTTCCTATGCCAGATATGGACACCATAAGAATTCCCATTTTAGACTATGAGTTATTTAATGATCTGGATTCAACTATTGAAATACCATACATTATTACTTTTTTATATCCTGAAATATTAACCAAAACCTTTTCCGTCACTTTAGTTGTATGATTAACTGATTTTGCTGTGATTATTAAAATACAAATGCAGATAACTGGCTACTGTTTGAGCTTCACACATTTTCAGCGTAGTTTTGGACTCTGGGCTCCAGAGATCAGACAAATGCTACTTACGAGCTCATAAAGGCCACATTTGATTCCTTTTTAGTGCAGCTGGTGATCCATTGGTAGCGGTATCTACAAACTTTTTCTGTATAGGGGCTGACAGTGAGTATTTCAGGTTTTGCAGATAATAGGGTGTCTGTCTTTACTATTCGACTCAGCCATTGTGGCACAAAAACAGTCTTCTGGGAGGGTAAGGCTATGTTCTAATCAAGTTATTTACAGAAACAGGTGGTAGGCTAGATTTATTCATGGGCCATAATTTTCTGATCACTGTTCCGGCTGAAAGATTCATTGACGGATTGCTTCTATTGTCTCCTGCTCATGAGGACTACAGCTTTTTCTAATTGTTACTGTAATTAATTTAATGTAGTGAAATTGGCATTTATCTTGATATAACCTAACTATATTTTGTGGGGGGGGGTATTGGAAGCCGCACATAACTATCATGGCAATCTAATTGTCTATCTTGGAAATGTTTGTCCAGAGTGGGGCTAGGGCCTGGGGAAAACTGAGTGGTTGGAGAGCTGCAGTGTGTTTTAATCAGCACCTTTCCATTACAAATGGGAGAATTCCAATTTAAAAATGGTTTAAGAAGAAAAAAGGACCTTTATTGGCTCACTAACTAAAGAGTCCAGAAATAGATTTTCAGGTACAGCAAGATCTGAATGATGAAACAATATCTTTAGAAATATCTCTCCATCTCTCAGCTATATTTTTCCATTTGTGGGCTTTCACATTTAGGTATAATTTCCTAGTGATTTCAAAAATACTCTCCAACATGCCTGTGCTTATATCCTACTTGCTTGGTAATCTCAGTAAACACATGGATCTTCTCTCCCTATTCCAGCAAAAGTTGTAGGAATGATGCTTATTTTTCTAACTTATACCCAAGGCTCATTCCTTATACCTGGTGGCTAAGAGGATGGGATAAACTCTTTGGCCAGGTGTGCATCAGCTTCCCATACTTTGCGTATGAGATGGTTTGGTCCCAACAAATCCATATGGACTAAAACTGAGGTAGATGAGGTTAACCAAAGGAAAATTAAGCTGTTATACCAGAAATTGATGAAATACGCACCAGGTAAGCAAAAACAACAGATGTCAACCATATGCCATAACTTAACGAATTTGTTTTTCATAGCTTTCTGATAAACTTTAGGTGACTATATTTTAAAAGACTCATATATGATTGCTTCAGGATGGGGGGATAAGGAAAACAATAAAAATTTGTATAAAGTTGAGTTCCATCCCTAGAGATACTATCAATATAGAATTAGATTCGGTTAAAAACTGACACAATGTTCCCACCTTCAAAAAATGCTTATCAACTGGGGCGTCTGGGTGGTTCAGCTGAGTGTCTGACTCAGGATATCAACAGAGGTCATGATCTCAGGGTCATGAGATCAAGCCCTGCGTTGGGCTCCACACTCAGTAGGGAGTCTGCTTGAGATTCTCTCTCTCCCTCTCCCCCTGCCCCCCCTTCTCTGTCTCTCTCTCTCTCTTAAATAAACAAATAAATAAATAAGTAAATCTTTAAAAAAAAATGTTTATCAACCTAAATGTGAGACTGGAAGCCATGAAAATCCTAGAGAAGAACACAAGCAATAACCTCTTTTTCATCAGCCACAGCAACTTCTTACTAGGTATGGCTCCCAAGGCAAGGGAAACAACAGCAAAAATAAACTTCTGGGACTACATCAAAATAAAAAGCTTCTACACAGCAAAGGAAATAATCAACAAAACTAAAAGGCAGCCTACAGAATATAAGAAGATATTTGCAAATGACATAGCTGATAAAGGGTTAATATCCAAAATACATAAAGAACTTAGCAAACCCAACACCCAAGAAACAAATAATCCAGTTAAAAAATGGGCAGAAGACATGAATGGACATTTTTCCAAAGAAGACGTCCAAGTGGCCACAGACACATGAAAAGATGCTCAACATCACTCATCATCAGGGAAGCGCAAACCAAAACTACAAGGAGATATCATCTCACACTAGTCAGAAGGGCTAAAATTAACAACATAGGAAACAACACGTACTGGTGAGGATGCAAAAAAGGGGAACCCTCTTGCACTGCTGGTGGGAATGCAAACTGGTACAATCACTCTGCAAAACAGTATAGCAGTTTCTCAAAAAGTTAAAAATAGAACTACCCTATGATCCAGCAATTGCACTACTAGGTATTTATCCAAAGGATACAAAAATACTAATTCGAAGAGATACTTGTACCACGATGTTTATAGCAGCGTTATCAACAATAGCTAAATTATGGAAAGGGCCCAAACGTCCACTGACTGAAGAATGGATAATGACGATGTAGTATGTATATACAGTGGAATATTACTCAGCCATAAAAAAGAATGAAATCTTGCCATTTGCAATGACATAGATGGAGCTAGAGAGTATTAATGCTAAGCAAAATAAAGTCAGCCAGAGAAAGACAAATACCACATGATTTCAGTCATATGTGGCATTTAAAAAACAAAACAAATGAACATGGGAGCGGGGTGGAAGAGAGGAAAATCAAGAAACAGATTCTTAACTAAGGGGACAAACTGATGGTTACCAGAGGGGTGGTGGGTGGGAGATGGATTAAGGTGATGGGGATTAAGGAGGGCAATTGTTGTGATGAGCACTGGGTGTTGTATAAGTGACTAAATTCTTCACCTGAAACTAATATTACACTCTATGTTAACTAACTGAAATTTAAATAAAAACTTGGAAAGGAAAAAAAAAGATACAAGTATTGCTAAACATAAAAAAAAATTGTTAATCTAACACCTTAGAGCAATTGCTGCTTTTCAAGATGCTGACTGAAAATAATGTATTTAAACATGAAACTACCGCAATAAATGAAGTCTCTGAATTTCTAATATGAACATAAAATACAATAGTTTATACCACAAAAATATCAATTTTAATGAAAAGAAAATAAGGATGTACTTAAGAATTAGATTTACATTTGTTTCAGTGGTTACAAATTCCAGATGTTTACATTTATTACTTGTTTGTTAATAAATACAGATTCGAAATTTACTGACCAATTTGTTCTTTTCATTTTGTTCTTTAATTATGGCTATGTGTGCCAAACTTGCCTTCCTAGAGTACTATGTAATTCTTTTATTCCAGAAGGAAATAACATCCACCAGATGGTACAAGTACACGCGCATAAAGTCCAAATGTCAATATTTTCAAAACTTCATTTTTAGTGAGTGGAGATGAACACCAACATGCATTACATAATGGTTAGCATTCACCATTATTCAAATTCTGGGGGAAAAGCTGAGAATGTTCTCCACTTTTGCACTTGTTGCCCATTTAAAATGATAGAAAATTAGATAGGATAGGACATAGGTAAAATCCTTTTGCCTGAAATGTATTAAGGAATTTGTAAATCTTGAATCAAGGCACAAAAAGTCATCTGCAAAAGTGCAACATTAAGATGACATTATTTAACAGAAACGTATGTGGGAAGATGTAGGAGCCTCTCAACATGAGACTTCATATGACGCCACTTGAAAAAATAAAAGTTAATGTGATGACGAATAAAATAAATTCAGGGGATGACAGTCTTGTTCCAGTATGCCCTAGTGTGAAAACACATGGGGAATTTTGTGAAGTTCTAGGCAATAAGCACTACATGGAAAAATGACAAACAGGAATTCACCCAGAAAACAGCAGCTGTATCATATGGGGAATGCTCATTACAATTGGGAATATTTAAGCTGGGGCAAAGAAGACTTAGAAGAAACAAAGCATTGCCACAAGCCTGCCATATGGAAGAATGTGTGAAGATAATAGAGGGCAAATTTCCCACTAGCATAAACTAAAACATCCTAACATTAATGTTGATTCAAAATGGAACAGTTTTTATTGGAGGGTTTTAAGTTTCCTGCACGAGGGAGGAACTCTTTCATGGAGACCTGGAACTCTCAGGGCAGATAGCAGGTGTTCCATCAATATTTTGGGAATGGATAAGTGCAGATAGGGAAGATTATTTAATTTATTTAGCAACTGCTATTTTTCGATCATGGAATAGAGTCATGTAATTTCTTCAAATAATCCTTCCACAGCAAATATAATTTTTCATTTTGCTGATTAGACATATAAAGCTAACTTACCAAGGATCACAAAATAAGTGGAGACCCAGAATTACTCCAAAGATCTTTCTGGCTCCAAAACTATGCATACTCTATCTAGGATTTTTTTTAAAGATCAAGATTGTATGATCCAGTGATTAATATAGATAATATGAGGGTGGGTGCTGATAAAATGCAGATACATGAGCATGTCACAAAATATTAGATACGTGTAAATAAAGACAACACTACCAATCATGAAGCTTTCTTCTGCTGAGGGGAGACCAAAAACTAGATTATTTTAGATAGAGCTAAGTGCTATAAAGAAAATGTAAATGTAGAGTGGTGAATGGAGGAGACCTTTTCATAATCTGGTCAGGTAAGGCCTCCTTGAAGAGGTGAGATATTATGAGAAGGAGGCAGGTGAGCAGATAGCCAGAAGGAATGGGTTCCAGGTCAAAGCAACAGGAATGAGCTTAACATTTGCAAAAACATGCAAAAACAAACAAACAAAATACAACCTACCCCCAAACAAAACAAAACAAAAAACAAAAACCTCTATTATCAAAACTTAGTGAATAAGAGAGATAATCCATGAAATGAAGTCAGAGAGAAGGGCAGACAATAGGTAGACCTCCTGGTCTACGCCAAGTTGTCTAGATACTATTCTGTGTCCACTGGCAAACGTAACACAATCTGGGTCATGTGTTAAAAGTTGTTTACTACTGAATGGGGGGGATATTTTCAAGACTGATAAAGGGAGAAGCAAAGGGATCACCAAGAAAAATAGTTCAGAAGAATGAGAAAGTAAGAGAGGTTACCAGTGGAAATGGAGTTAACTGGAGAGTTTCTGCCTTAAAAAATCATCTTTTTTTCCTTTAAATTAAATTAAATTTTAAAAAAATATGTTATTTATTCATTCGAGAAAGAGAGACAGAGAGAGCACAAGCAGGGGGAGGAGCAGAGGGAGATTCCCTGATGAGCTGGGAGCCCAGCTCAGGGCTCCATCCCAGGACCTGGAGATCACGACCTGAGCCAAAGGCAGACGTTTAACCAATTGAGCCACCCAGAATCCCCTAAAATCATCCGTATTGAAGTATAAGTTACATGCAATGAAATGCACACATTTGAAATTCCATGAGTTTTGACACATATATGTATTCTCAGCTACATTTTTGAGGGAGCATTATTAGGAAATAAGAAATCTCTTGGGTAATAAAAATACAATTAGCAAGATAAAAATGAAGTCTTGGGAAATAAATTGAGGTTAACATCCAGAGTGTAGGACAAAGACTAGAAATGCTGACAGAAAAGGAAAGAGATTTATAGCATCATTGCAATCTCAAGCTATTAAAAAATTTTTTTTACAAGTGATATAAAATAATGTTTCTTATAATTTTGTAAGGGAAAATGCAGATAACTTTGAAAGAAACAAAACTCAGTCAATATCAGTCTTGTAAGTAGTACAGATTATTAACTGACAACACAATGGTGCCTTTAAAATTCTGAGAAAATTATTTCCAGCCTAGAATTCTATACCCAGACATACTATTAATCATATATGAGAGTAAAATAAAGTCATTTTCAGGTATGCATAATCTCAGAAAATGTACTTTCCACCATTTCTTTAGCGTTTTTGGGAATGACTTTTAGCAAAACATGGAAGAGAAAGATAATGGGATTCAGGAAATAGTAACTCCAGCCCAAAGTAATGGGACTCCCAGATGGTCAGTTAGGTCACTGGTCCAGCAAAACGGAATGAGAGGAGTTAATGAAAATATCTGGGAGTCACCTCTCTGAGGAAAAAGTATGATCTAAATTACGATGGAAAATTTAGAAAAACTTGAGAATAAAATTAAGGTGCAGTGGCAATTTGGAAAATTTTTGTTGTTAAACTCCACTACTGGATCCATTTCAGAGATTAACTAGATACAATTGAATATAAATATTTTCAACTCTGATGATATAATGAAAGTAAAGACATAGCAGAAATCATTTGTGGAAGGGGCAGGAGAGTGGAGGGAAGAGTAGAAGTGATAAGTTCCTCATTCTACCAGGCGAGGAGTAAAGTGATGCTGTGATGAATGGATCAAGAATAGGTGGTTTAAATTGATTATTTAAACTTGCAACAGCAATCAGGGAAGCATCTGCAAGCAATGAAGTCACTATGAGCCGGGAAAGAGCAGGAAAAATGTGGCTTACATGAGCTAAATTCTTCTATCTCCTCTCAGAAAGTCAACAAACAATGTCTACAGTCAATAAATCAAAAGCATCAATATGAACGCTTGATTCAGAAATGAACTACCAGAAGAATTCAGAACAACAAAGTGTTTTTGCCTCTGGAAGCCAGGAGAAAAATAGTGATTAGGCAGATAATTGTTTTCATTCTAAGTTTTTCAGAAATGTTTGCATTTTTAAAGCACATGTATGTTTCATGTATTTCTTGGATAAACATTTTTTACATTAAAGGTCTGTTATTGCCAATTAGTAATATAATTTCTGAAAAATAAGGTACGTTGAAAGATTTGTAGTTGTTATGAATTGTTTTTCCTAACATATATCTAACACATCCATCTAATAACTTCTCAGTGGTACTAAAAAGTATCAATGTAATAAAAAGTATATCTGTATCCAGATAGGTAGGAATGTTCTATTACCTTTGGTGAAAAAAAAGTAATGGATTTAGAATTGATAAAAGAAAAACATTGTGATAATTTTCTGGAGTGTGTTTCAGTTGATGATTATTTATCTTATTTTTATGTTCTTTCTCATTGCCAGGCAATGGAGATATTTATACAATTACATCACAGATTTTTATTATTATGTGCTGGAAACTTTGATAATAAAATGAGAACTCATCTTGCTCACTAAACTCAATTCAGAACAATTTTAATAAAAAAAATTTGGAAGAATTTTGGAAGCAACAAGCCAAGCACTAATAAAAATCACATGTACTATAAATTGCCCAAGATCTGAATATAATCTGTTCTTTGTTAACATCAAATAATTATTCAGTAGCATGAGGTTTCAATTCACTATATATTAGGGATACTCAATAGTTGTTAGTGATAAATCACATAGCAATCATTTATATTATTAAGTATAATAAATAATGAAGTTTGATGTGTTGCCATTTCTTGATGTCAGATTATCCATTAACCTTTGAATGATTTTTAATTGAAATAACTTGTATAAAAGTTGAAAAAATGTGATCTTTATTATTCAAGATTATTTATAGCAATATGTCCATATGGTTGGCAATCTTTATATTCTAGAGCACAAAGTGGACTGGCATGTTCTTATTTCTCGGCTAATAATAACTTCCACAGCATGTGACTGTCGAAGCATGAACTTGAAAGCAATCCAAGAACTTTTACATCTCTGAGGGACCAAGGAAAGGAACATGTAAACTCTGATCAGAGATGTTTACTTTAAAAAAAATGTAAGTTTTTACTAAACTTTTACTTTTATCTAGTTTCTAGACATTTAAATCATGCTCTTGAATCAGGATATTTTACTTTGAAATTAATTTTGACTAAGTTGCCTTGGGAAGGCATTATGAAATTCTGACTCCTCAGGCTGGTTTCTTCTATTTTGACTTCCTCATTTTTTCTCTGACCTGTCACACAATTACTGTTTTTGACCTCTCTCTATAAAATTTGTATTATTCAAATCTCAACTAATCTTCTTAATGATTAACTAAGAAATACTTAACCACCATGTATTTACTCAAGGGAACTTTCTGAGTAAGTTATTCTTTTAATTTGTTTTAGCATTTTAATATAACCCACTTCCATTGCAAAGAAGATAAGTGTATCTGACCCAAAAATTTGTGAAAATCACGGAAACACCAAATGGTTGGGGCATGAGGAAAGCAATGGTTGCTCTAGGAAACTGGCCTAGACCAACACTTATTATCTGCCTTCTTGTTTCTCTTTCAGTTAAGTTGTAGTTATCCCCAATTGTTGTGTGTTAGGGAGAAGCACAATTTGGTGTGATATCAATTAGAACCAATTACTGTGGAATATATTGCCTTTCCCACATAGCTACACACTAGTAACCTCCAAATCATAAGACATGCAGAAGTAGAAAACATACTGAGAGCTGGAAAAGAGGAGAGAAGGAGGAGAGAAAAAGACCATGCACATAATCTGCCTCGATTATCAGATGTGGTCCAAAGAAACTGTCTGATACTGTGCTTAGTTTCTGAACTCCCTAGACAAGAGCTTTAGAAGTTAACCCTTGATTTGAACATGAAGTTTTTTTCTTCCTAAAACTTTTTCTATGCATGACATGTGTGTTTGTAATTTAGAATTAGGATGGGTTGGCAAGTAAGGTCATGCAAAGGTGCCTCCAAACCACTTGGAGTCGATTTAAAAAAAATAGAACTCAATCTTCAAAAGGTTAAACAATCTCTCCTTATGGGATATCCATTTGCATGCATACCCTGAGACCACTGCTGGACTTGACTACACCCTTGCAGGAGGGTGTGCTCCCTGCCTTTCCTAGGCCATGATGGCCTGTAGTCAAGTACCCTTCCCTATGGAATTGAAGCTGACTACCAACCACTATATACCTACTACACTTTAGGTATTAAGAATAATCTTATTATGCCTCATTACACTACTCTTAAAAACTCTTTTCCACTTGGTAATTAATCCCAACTTTTGAAATTTTCTTTAATAAATTGTTTTTTCAAGCCTTTTAGACATAGGAAGTTCCTGTTAAATCACTCCAGTATATCCAAGCCACTCTAAAATTTTGGCCAAGATGTACGATGGTGTGACCCATTCCACCAGATAATGGATTTGGATTACGATCAGGAAGATATGAGGTATGGGAGGTAATTAACATCTCAGCCAGTTAAAAAGCGATGACTAATAATGTTAGTTGAACACAGAAAGGTTGACTCTACTTCTCTACTTAACCAAATGACTGAACCTCATCAGGTAAAATACACAACTTCTAGTTGAAAAGTGAAAGAAAAACAAAAAGCAAACAAATAGAACAAACAATCCAATCCTTTAATCTCCAAAATGCCAGGTAACTGCCATGTTTTTTTTTTTTTCAACACATTATTCGTCAGATTACATTTGGTAGAGCAGAAAATAGGTTTTATTAGAGCAGTGGGAATTTTTCAACTCCTGGCAGTTCTTTTCTCTGTTTTTTAATTGTAAAAATTAAATCATGTCACAAAAAGCTCAATTATTCATAATGCCAGAAATCTAACTAGGATATTCCAATTTTGTCTATTCCTTTCTTGTCTTTGGCAGGAACATTTAGTGGGCACAGAAACATGGCTTACATCCTTTTCAGCTTGATAAGACAAAGGGGGTTTGAAAGGGAAATCAAGAAAAAAAAAAAAAGAGTAAAAGGTTTACTGTTTCCAGCAGGGCAATCTTCCCAAAAGTAATTCCTTCTGGCCCCAAATCAAAGGGACTAGATAAGCAATTCCTCCCACTATCCTGGGAAAAGTGCAGAGCAGACTGATTTTGCAATCCACTCAAAAAGGACTGTGGGAATTATGAGATTTAAAACATGGTCAAGATGGGGTCTGTGAAAGGATATTCATTCACTCACTCATGCAAACCTTTACTGAGAACCTACTATGTGCTGTACTTTATACTATGCACTGGGAAGGCAAAGATACATAAAATATAGTTTCTGACTTTGCGAAGTTCATGGTCAGTTGGAAGACACTGATGTGCAAACAGGTTAAGTAACAATACACCATGGCAAGGTTGCAACAGAGTTTGGTTGGAGCAATGGGAATGGACAGCTTAATTTGATTATGGAAATCAGAAAATCTTCAACAGAAAAACTATAGCCAATTCCTGAAGAATGAATGGAGATTGCAAGGTGACACGTAAAATGATGGAGGAAAAGAGGAGCATCTCATGTTATTCAGTTAGATTAGTTCTTGGGTGGCCATTTGGCAGGACTCACACTGAAAATCAGAAAGAGATATAAAAGCTACTATTTCGCTTCTAAGGTATGAGACACTGCTTACTGCTTTACATGCTATATTTCTTTGATTTTCACCACTCCCATTTCAAACTAGATATTATTATCCCTATCTTACTAATAAGGAAACCCAACTTAGAGAGGTTAAGTAACTAGCTTAAGGTCACAAAGATTCCAGTCCACTTTGTCTCGTGTATTATGATCAAGGAGCTCATTCCGTTCGGCTATGCAGTCATCAGACGACCAGAAAATATAACATCAGTCTTGGGGAGCCAAAGAGAAAGGCAATCTTAAAACAGACATCCAACTTTTACTGCAAAGAACAAAAAGAAAACTGAACTAAAATCCGGGTGAGTCCAAGAGTGGTCAAATCAATGACTGAAAATTCACTGAGGTCAAGTGAACCATCCACAGCCGGTCAACGTGGGCTCAGAGTGAGCATTCCATTTTGATCTTGCTGGTTAGGTAGAAACTACCTTTCTTTCAGTCTTTTAAGAGACAAATTATATAGAGAGAGGTTACATACCTGCCACTTTAATTCAATAGGATTTTTTTTGGATCAGGGTCTAAGCAGCCTTGTAGGACCTACTATTATAATTTTAATGAGGTATTGCCATCTAGGGGTAATCTAGAGAACTGATCCACAAGCCAAGATCTGGACTCAGGGTAGGCATTTCGAAGTCAGACATTATATTAAAGGAAAGTAAATTAAAATATATGTCTTAAGCACATTATTGTACTTAAAATACACCAGATAAGTTCCCTGTAAGTATTGCTAAGGACTCTTTAAACTCACTATTGAAAAAAGGGTTAAAGGGCTCCTGGGTCGCTCAGTCGGTTAAGAGTCGTTCTCTTGATTTCAGCTCAGGTCATGATCTTAGGGTCATGAGATTTAGTCCAGAGTAGGGCTCTGTCCCAGGCATGGAACCTGCTTAAGAGTCCCTCCCCATCTCCAACTGCCCCCCCCAACTGCCGCCACTACTCTCTCTCTCAAAAAAAAAAAAATTTTTTTTAAGTATTCTGGCCACATATACATTTTAAAATTTATTAAGTTGTCTTCTTTCTTTTTAAAAATATTCACTGTTTGTTGTTTTTCCCTAAGATTAGCACTTCACATATTTAGGACAATCAACTTTGCATTTGTTAAGCAAAGGCAAGTTATTTATAAACCAATTTTCAATTATCCAGTTATTGGCTGTGTTCCAAAAATTACTTACATGGTTGTGGGAGCATACTTTTCTTCTGAAAGACAGGTATTCTTAATAGGAAGTCACAGGCCAATTTTTTTTTTTACCATACTATTGTGTTGAAATACTTAATACTTCTAGTGAAGAAAAAGGAATAATACAGTCTTGATGCATAGGTGGTGCATAAAAGGCAGAGTTGGCTGTGAAGTAGGCGCTGAACTGGAAATAGGTTTTTCTTTAACACCAGATATCATATCTGTATGTTTTCAAAAACTTCCTTCTAGCTGTCTTCTTTTTGAGGCTAAATTATATATTTTTCTTTCTTTATGTCGTAGTCCTCATTACGAATCTAGAACTTTCGTTCCAGGCGACTTGAGATACTGCTTTGCACTTCCTTCTTCTTCCACCTTGGTAATCGTAAGCTGGTCAGTGCTCTGCTTTCATTCCCTAACATGTCAACATGCATTGTAAAGAACGATTCTTAAAAGAAGTAGGAGGTGCAGGAGGACAGGGGACATACCCAAATCTTTAAGTGAGGACCAATAATTGAATCTGAGCAGTTCCAGCTCCATCTCCCTTCCATGTTGATAACCAGGGAGCTCACGATATACATTTTGACCTATTCATTCATTCGATCATCACTGGTTCATCTACATGTCCATCCATCCATTTACATGCATTCAGCAACGATTATGTGCCAGACATTAGGCTAAGTTGAGTACTAAACATGATAGCAGGGATTCGTAAATCTCACCATCTACTACTACGAACCTCTAGTGAAATACCTTCCCCTTCCAATGTTTCCTTAATGTCTTCCTTGCTCTTTCCTCCAGTTAATCTCTTTTTCCTCAAACATGTTAAACCATAAGCAGAGAACTTTGGTCTACTCAGAAGATTCAGTCTAGACCCTGTAAGATTAGAATAAACTCCTTTTAGCAGGGATATGTGGGAAATCTTGGGCATCTACCTTAATCTATAATAACCTGGATAATTTCCCTTATTCAACTCAGTTTGTGGTCAAATGTTTGGATACTTCAGGAGATGACTTCACTTCTAAATTCTCAGCTGCTCATTCCATGTCCTTATTAAATATCTGATTCAACACTGGATTTCTCTTTCAACGAATATCCCTTTCAACAAGTAAAATAACATCCACCTTAGTTTTTATAATTCCTTGACCCCCAACACCTGAACTCCTCCCTTAACAGTTTTAGGAGATACATCCTACAAAAATTGATAGGATTTCTATCAGCCCCAGAATCCTCTGCAACTTATCAGTCAGTTTTAGTTATTTGTTCCATGACAAGAGCAGATGTGGCTCCTTTGCTAGCAGGCAAAGACACATGGGAAGAATGGCATTTGATCCCTAAAGGGAGGAAAAAAGAATCCCTCAGGCAAAATCACTAAACTCTTAGGTCCCCACCACCCCCAACTCTCTAGGTAGCAGAAAAGAGAGGCAAAAAGGTTCCATGAGATGAAATGCAGGACACACGAGAAAGCTAAGATTTCACAGAGTAGAATGACTTTAAGCAGTGGATCATTGAGGGTCTAGTTATCCTGCAGGGAATGAATAGCACTTCATGGAAGAAAAATATCTTTATAGCAGAAAAGTGAAGGAAGGGTGAAGATGGAGTAAAGAAACAGCTTAATGAGAGTGTTTCAGTTTGGTGGGGTGCTTTCTTCTATCCAGCAATTCAGGGAAATGAGTCATTCCATCTTATGGCTCCCCCAGCCCCTCAGTCTAAGTAGACCTTTGTTTTCTGGTCTAAGAAGAGGAAAAACAGAATGGAGAAAACTCATGAGTTTCCTAAAGGCCCTAACCCAGAAGAGACAAATGTCACATCTACTTACATTCTACTGGTGATCAGAGAAACTATATAGCGTGGGGGGGATTTTAATGCCACTGAGAAATCTTTCCAGTGTTTTCCTCATGGTCTGAAAGTGTTCCCTCATAAACAACTCTTAGATTAAGTCACTTTTCTCTTAAAACCCCAGAGACACCTCAACTCAAAATAAAATCTTCAATGCCCTCCTCAATCTAGTCCTTACATGCATCTTCAACCTTTCTCCCTCTACTGTCTCATTGATTCGTCACACTTTTTTTTTTTTAAGATTTTATTTATTTATTTGACAGAGATAGAGACAGCCAGCGAGAGAGGGAACACAAGCAGGGGGAGTGGGAGAGGAAGAAGCAGGCTCATAGCAGAGGAGCCTGATGTGGGGCTCGATCCCATAACGCCGGGATCACGCCCTGAGCCGAAGGCAGACGCTTAACCGCTGTGCCACCCAGGCGCCCCCGTCACACTTTTGTCACACTGGCTTTCTTTCCTGCCCTCAGTCAATTCAAGAGATTTACTCTGTCAGGAGTCTTTATGCTCTTTGTTCTTGTAATTCTCTTCCCTCACCTCTGAGTAAGACTTTTTCTCAACATTTTGGTTTAACTCAAATATCGCCCATTCAAGAAGCCTTGTTAGCTGCTCTATACTAGTTGGTTTTCACACTACCTTCTCTTCTCTACTTGCATATTTATTATCTGATCCCTATTAGGGCAGGTACTGTTCTCTGTTCACTGCTATTTCTTAAGCATGTAGAATATAGGTGTCTGGCTTAACGGTAGGCACTCGACAGATATGAGACTAAATATGAGAGATTTCCCTAATATCCTAAATACAATATAGATTTTTCCTTGGTTTGATGATCCAAAGAAAAGGTTTTGGTTTAAAAAGGCTGAAGCATGGGGCGCCTGGGTGGCTCAGTCATTCAGCGTCTGCCTTTGGCTCAGGGCCTGATCCCAGAGTTCTGGGATCGAGCCCCGCATCGGGCTCCCTGCTCCGCTGGGAACCTGCTTCTTCCTCTCCCACTCCCCCTGCCTGTGTTCCCTCTCTCGCTGTCTGGTTCTGTCAAATAAATAAAAAAAATCTTTAAAAAAAAAAAAAAAGGCTGAAGCAGATTACTCTAACTTTTATCACAGAGAATAAGAAAAAGTCGTTATAAAATAGAGACAGGTTAGGAATATATTAGCATTAAGGGTGTGTGTATGTGCATGACGATGAACCTTTTAAAAGCCTATTATGTTCCGTGTCTATGTAAATTACCTAATTTAATAATCAAAGCAACTATATGAGGAATGTACAATGATGATAATTTTCTGGACAAGGTAATTCTGACTCATTAAGCTTAACAAGTTTTCAATTTATTCAGGGCATAAACCAATTGAACTGGAATTCAAACCCATGTCTCTTGGACCTTCCTACTGAAGCCCTTCCTTAATCAAAGCCCTTCATATTCAGAAAAACCTTTTTGCAATAACATCATTTCCAATGAACGCATATATTAAACTCGTGGCCAAATTATTTGCTTTTGTCACTTAAAAACGAATCAACTAATCTACCAAAATACCCAATTAACGTAATTATTGGAGATAGGGAATAATACAGTGAATTCTCCAGTCCCAGTTTGGAAATCTAACAGTTCAAAATAACCTGGAGTTTCAAAGAAGTTTCCGTTAAGAAAGAGTGTCACCTTGTGGTAAGTTTTATACCACAGGCACTCCTCCTGCCTTAGGAAGGTTTTACCAAAGTGTGCTAATGCATTTGCATTTGATCCCTTGCATATCTTTGAAATTTGTAGACACACAAAATAAAATAACATTCTAGTAAATATAGAGAAAACAATTATGGTCTTGGATGCCGGTTACAGTAAGAATCCCTTTGTATTTCAGGGCAAGATAAATCTATCCTGTCTATCCTGTGCCTCAATTTGTAGTAGTTATTTTTTCTGGTTTACCTAATGGGGCTCTAAGGCAGGTACGCTGTAGCTCTATGCCTTACGTACTATTTGGAAATGTTGGATCCAAGTGGAAACTTTAGAGAGAGGGTTGGGATGAAAAAACAGATTGACAACTGACATGGAGGCTTTGCTCATTCCTTTCCTTTCCCAGATCAAGGAACATTGGCAGGAGACTCATATTAAACAATGATCAGAGTCAAATTACAAAGTGACTTTCTATTTATTAAAGCGAGATTCGGGATTTTTCTAAAGTGCAACCAAGAATTAGTATTCAGGTTTGGAATTAGTTATGAGACGCTCAGTCTAATCTCCTCTTATAGAAATGAACACTCTGGAATTTACCCAGTGATTGTTTTTTCCTTCCTTGTGGAAAAGTTGGATTTATCTCATTAATTATGACTGTTGCCTATTATTCTTTTTTTTTAATTTTTAAAAAGATTTTATTTCAGAGAGAGAGAGAACATGAGAGCAGGGTGAGGGGCAGAGGGAGAAGCAGACTCCTAACTGAGCAAGGAGCCGATGCAGGACTCAACCCAGGACTCCAGGATCATGACCCAAGTCAAAGGCAGTTGCTTAACTGACTGAGCCATTCAGGAGCCCTGTTGCCTATTATTTTTAAATAAGATGCATCAAGGGCTGTGAAGATCATTTCCGGGAATGCAGATAACACTGAAAGAGGGGAAACTGGAATCTCCGGCTCTAAGCATCTTTGTCTGCAAAGTATTCTGCTTGTTTTATGGTTCGCTAAAGATATTCAGTGTGTTTAGTGTCTCAAATTAACCTGCAGTAAGTGAGAGTAGAGTGGGTAGATGATATACTAAAAATTTCTGCTCTAAGGGAGGCAATAAAAGTAATCAGAAAACATTTCACTTTGAAGCAGTTGGCTGATTTCCCACATAAAATGTAGCTATTGTCAATGCTAACTAGTCCTACCAGCCCCCTGACTAAGTGAGCCCTGGGCACTTGGGGGTCCTGGACAGAGAAGAATCCCACCCTGGCAGGGCACAGGAAGCTGTGTAGCAGCGGTGTAAGCACACCGCCCAGCTTACACGGACAGAGATGAACTCACCCATTTCTTGGTGGCCTGAAATTTCTAACACATCGTGGCAAAGATAAGCTGAGTTCACCCTGGTCTACTAGAGAGGATTGGATACCTAGTTTTAGCTGGTCCTTGGTCAAAAGAGAAGTGGATTGCTTCATTAGCAAGTAGAGACACCACCAGACCAATTAGTCTGAAGCGATGCACTTCACATGGTTTAACAGAATATGTGCCACATACTGGGCTCTGGGCGATGAGCTGGGTGCCTGATGCTGGGGGAGAACCTTGCTGTTTACAGTCTGGTGCGTATATGAAACCAGAAACAAACACATAAAAACAAAGCAAAACAAAAACGCCAAGACAAGAACAAAAACTAAGGATGAAAAGGGGTTTAAAGAGGAAAAGACCAAAGTGAAGTAAACACACACACAAAACGAAGGAAACAAAAACCCGGAGGGACATGGGGAGAGACATGGTCGTTTCTGTGATTGAAGAGAAACGGGGGGGGGGGGAAANGGGGGGGGGGACAAGATAAGGCTGGAGAAACAAACAAGGGCCAGATCACACCGGCTTAGTGTTTTAATGCCAAAACATACAGGCACTGTGTTATCAGCCGCACTGAGATGAGCGTTTGCTCACCTGCTATGTGACAATCTCATTTAAGGCTCATGATAACTCTGTATTGCAAAGTCTCAGTTTTACAGATGAGAAGTAGGATTTAAGAGGATTAAATTGCTCGACTTCACTGGAAAACGTGTGGCAAACCCTGTTAAAGAACCCGGTTCTACCTGTCCATTTGTAAAGTGAAATACTCGATATATATTTGTCATTCATTTTACACGCACAGACACAGACACAGACACACACACACACACACACACACACCACACTCCCTAAAGACACTGAAGAATTAGAGCAGTTATGGGGCGCCGTGGTGGCTCAGTCAGTTGAGTGAATGTGATTGCGGCTCAGGTCATGATCTCAGGTCCTGATCTCAAGGTCATGAGATCTAGCCCTGCTTTGGGCCACACTCAGCAGGGAGTCTGATTGTCCTCCTCTCCCTCTGCTCCTCCCCCTCTTGTGCTCTCCCGCCCTCTCTCTCTCTCTCTCTCAAATAAATAAATAAATCTTAAAAAAAAAAAAAGAAGAAGAGCAGTTAAACTATTTCTGTGGGCTGTGGCTATCAGGCTTGGCATGTGAGTAGTGGAGTGAGTAATCAGTGTTCGGGACCAATTCTAACATCACAGGAAATTCTGTTCAGTTTGTACCCCCTTTCCTCATTCCTTCAGTCCTTGCAGTTTTCTTGCCTCTTCCACCTTCATTACTTTTTCCCTGTACTCCCTTCTGATTTTCCTTTATCTTTCTCTGTCTTTTCTTTCCTGCTCTGTCAACTGGGTGAGATTTAATCTTGGTTGTACCAACTGCATATTAATAGTGTATTTTCTCATCTTAAAAATGTTATCCTGTATAGTTCCCATGCACAAACGAGTGAGCAAAACCAACACCAAAACAGCAATACCTCCAGCAAATGCACTGGTGGCTTGGGGGTAGCTCAGTATCTTGGAGACAGAAGAGTCACACTTGAGCCCTGTTTTGGGACTAAACCTTTGCAAAGCAGGAGAACCTCAGTTTTCTTGTCTGTATAATGAAGATAACTTTTGACTTTCTGCCTTTATAGGGTCTTTGCGAGGACTGATTGCGATATTGTATGCGGAAATGGTCTGTCACTAATAAAGAGCCATTAAAAACCACTACTACTTTCTCTGTGGTGCTCAGATCCTTCAGCTGACCCATTTCCTATTGTTAGGACCCAGTTCCAAGGTGTTTAATTTCTATTTTCTTTAAAGATGTATTTATTTGAGGGGGAGATGGGCAGAGGGAGAGAATATCCAAGCAGAATCCCACTGAACCCAGAACTCTATGGGGCACTCTATCTCACGACCCTGAGATCAGAACCTGGGCTGAAACCAAGTGTCGCTGCTTAACTGACTGAGCCACCCAGGCGCCCCTCCAAGGCTTTTCAATTAACAAAGGACTGAACCACAGATTATGTTGTGCTATTTTGTTCAAAATCACCCTTAAATCACGAAAGAATAGCATTTGTGAAAGCTGTTTTTTGTTTTGTTTCGTTTTTGTTTTTACTTTGGAAAGGAGACAGTCCTTCGGCTGACTTAAACACTTGGACATCCAATTAGCAATTCACGTTTCCTAGCATGTTGTCACGTCGCCATCTACTGGAAATTCAAGAGGCTGACACAAAAGACAAGCCTACCAAAGACTTCGTGGAAAGACAAGCTCTTGTGAGTTACAAATAAGCATCAGCTTTTGAAAAATAACTCATTCTCTTCATATATCGTGATATACCCATGAAGCAAGACACTGTGGAACTTAAAACAATGAAATAACTCTGACATGAAAGCTGTTTTAAGATTAGAAAATCTAAGAAGATACAGAACATTATGATTGCATTACCGTTTGAGTTCAGATGCAAAATGTGTATGTAAGGGTATATATTTGTACATGTTTAATAGAAGATATTATACATGTTGACATTTTAACTCAACACTGTCTACTTTGGAGCAAAGGCTTAGTGGAGGTAAAGGTGTATTATTTAAAAAATGTCTTATTTGAATTTCTATCTTGTACTTTCATTACTTTTATTTTTAATAAAATAACTGGAGTTACATGCATCGACTTTGAAGTCATTTGCTTCACTTATATATTTGCCCATATTTAAAAATTATGTTAGTTAAAGTGTTTTTAAGGTATTATTAACTCCTTTCTTTATGCTCCTTTCACATTTTGTCCATATTTATTTTATACTACTTGTACTAATTTGGCTTTAGCATAGTTACTATAACGACATATCCAACATCTTCCAGAAAATACATGATTTCAAATATGCTGGCCTTTTGTCCCCAACAATTGCTTGTGTCGTTTTTAGACTTTAAAGCCTCTTTCTTAAACTAGAGCACGTAGCTCCCGGTAACAGGCATCGCTACTAGCTGTGCAACCTTAGGGAAACTTACTTAAAGTCTAGGTGCTTCCCTTTCTTATTTGACAATGAAGATAACGTCGCCTATCTTAACGGGTGTTTCTGAAGCTTACAGATCATGAAGCATATATGAAGTACCCAGTATTCACAGTTATTAAGATTGTGTGTGTGATGGTTGTGTGTGTATGTTGTGTGTTTCTGTCATCCTCCCTAGTTGGACGTTCCAAGGCTCAGACAAGTCTGATTCATCCTCAGCTCCTCAGAGCTAGCAGAGTATGTTACATAATAATTATGTTAATTGAATAAAAATATATAATAACTATAATATATAGTTATTTTATACCAATAATATTTATTAACAATACATATTATACCAATATATACTAAATACTCACATATGTTACTAATCTATGCTAGTAATAACTCTGTTTAAATTCATTTCCTAAGAGTTTAGGAGAGAACTGCCAGAAGAATAAGGTCTAAATATCAAGAGAGACTAGGATGACCTTCAAAATTTGAATTTTGTACCCCAGATATTTTTCTACCTAAGTTATCTTTTGACTAAGGCTTTTTATATGTTTATTTCTGCATTTTCTGGTGAAATAATTGCTATAATCCTTCCAACAGAATGTATATTAACTTCACCACCTATAAACAGAGCAGGATATTGCATGCATGAATTTATATCTGAATGTAAAAGTTTGCATCAGTTTTAGAATATTATGATGTAACTAGCTTTTATCCTCCAGCACAGGGACTGGTTTATTTACCTTTACATCCCCAGCATCTAGCATAGTAATCAGAATCAAAGTACTCCATTTACGTATAATTACAAAGTACAATGACTTATACAGTAAGAAAGTTTTATAAAACTCCCCTTTTCCCTTTTACAGATACATTGAGAAATCAAATCAACTTGGTATGAAGGGGGTAAAAAAGGTCATGAGAAAATAGAGCAGAAACTGGGTTAACTCTAGTCTATGAAACAGGAAACAAAATTCTAAAAGTAAAAGAGGAAAAATCTTTATATTCAACATATTAAAATGTGTATGTTGGCTGTAGCTTGAACTGTATTTAGGAATTATGGTGATACAACCAACCAGTGGCCCTGAGAAGAATTGTTAAGAGTACTACAAAATAAAAATCAACAAAATAAAAAACACACCCTTTTAATTTTTTTTTTTTTTTAAAGAGAGTACATACAGGGATGGGGGGTAGAGGGAGAGGTAGAGAAAGAGCCTTTTTTTTTTAAGATTTTATTTATTTATTTGAGAGAGAGATTGAAAGAGAGAGAGCATGAGCAGGGGGAGAGGGAGAATCTTGAGCAGATTCTCCGATGAGTGTGGAGCCCCACATGGGGCTTGAGATCCCACGACCCTGAGATCAGGACCTGAGCTGAAATCAAGAGTCGGATGCTCAACTGACTGAGCCACCCAGGCGCCCCAACAGTATTTTTGAGGTAGCTGACATAATAATACATTGTATACTTCTGGGGTATAGAATTTAATAAATTTTGCAATACATATACACTCATGAAATCATCGTCAAAATCAAGATGGTGAACATATCTGTCTCCCTCAAAAGCTTCCTTGTGCCCTTATATAATCCTTTCTCCTGACCTTCCACACTCCGTGCTCCAGGCAACCACTGAATAGGCTTTTTGTCACTATAGCTTAACTTGTATAATCTCGAATTTCATATATATGGAACCAAACAGTATGTACTTTCTTTCTTGTTTACCTTCTTTCATTCAACATACTTATTTTTAAATCCATCCATATTGTAACATATGTTCGGTAATTACTGAGCAATAGTGGGCCGTGTGCACATACCACATGTTGCTCGTCTCTTCACCTACACGTGCACTTTTGGGTTGCTTCCCGATTTGACTACGGTGTATCAGAACATCTGTAGATGATCACACTTGGGTGTTCTTTTTGTATGTAACTGATAATCTTCTTTGGCTCGAATATAAACACATATTTACAAAATTTCTGACCCTAAACATAAGAGTTATCCTTCTTGATGAATGCTATTACTACCACTGGGTTAACCATCCTTAAAATGCTGCTAACTTGCTTAAAACATCTTTGATGACTCCCCATGACCTGGGTGTGACTCAGTAACTTTTTAAGACAGTAGAGTATGTTTTCTTCTCTTTAATTTTTCTCTCCACCACCAATTCCCTTATCTCCAAAAATGAAGTTTCATTTTGCCCTGTGATTTAGGAGATTTTATGTTGTGGGCCCAAAACAAAGTTGCTAGGCAAGCTAAAGACTACGGATATCCAAGTCTTCAAAGCTTCTGCATACTGAGGGGGTTTTAGGGACAATCATTCCAGAAGGGATGGGTTGGAGGCAAAGATTGTTTGGTTGGAGATCTGAAATAGTTTGGCTGAGAGATAGCTGGAGACCTGCCCTCAGCCTAGACATCATATGAGACGTCCATGGATTTTGTGAGTATCTAAGTACAACTACCTGATCTGACTCTGAGTGTTTCATGACAGTACTTCTGGTTGTTGCAAGATGTCAAAAATAACTGAAGAATAGGAACTGTTGGGAGCTACAACAGAAGAGTTCACGGCCAAGACTGCCAACGAAGCATGTACGCGAGGCATATTATTGACAACTACCGAGGAAAGAATATATGGGGCTATTTCCACTAATGTATATGACTGTTTAAAATGCCTAAAAGGAGGGGTGCCTGGGTGGCTCAGCTGTTAAGCATCTGTCTTTGGCTCAGGTCATGATCCCAGGGTCCTGGGATCGAGCCCTTCATCGGGCTCCCTGCTCCGCTGGGAGCCTGCTTCTTCCTCTCTCACTCCCCCTGCTTGAGTTCCCTCTCTCGCTGTCTCTCTCTGTCAAATAAATAAATAAAATCTTTAAAAATAAATAAATAAAATAAAATAAAATAAAATAAAATGCCTAAAAGGAGAAGTTGGAATCCCCCAAACATAGCTGACGTTAAATTTTCTACCAGTTGGGCATCTGGCAGATCGAAGCAGGTTAAATTCCATTTTGAAAAATAAAGAGTGACATTTCTTTCTCACGAGTGTTGCGGATTAAGTCAGACTCTCCGCATTCATAAAGTATAATTTAGGACTGTGTCTGGCTGTATCTAACAGATAACTCAACCAAGGATGGTTTAAACATAAGGGTGTGTTCTTCTCACTCTATCCCAAGTTCAGAGGTCAGCTGCTGGCACTGGTTCAGCTGATCTACAATGTCCACCAAAATTAGCAGGGTGGCTCTATCTTCAGGTAAATGCTTTCAATATTATGGTCATGAGGTGGCCCATGATGGATACAGACTCTGTGTCCATGTTCAGAGTAAGAAGAAGAGGAAAATGTGGCTGTGCCACCTCCTTCTGCTCCTTTCTTAGGAAAACAGAGGATGTACTGGAAACCTCCTGGTGATTTCCACTTACACCCCATTGCCATGAACTCTTTCACCCGACCACCTCTAAGTGTGATTCTGGGAACTGAGCATGCATCCTTGACACACTCTATAGTGGGAGGGAATGGGGAATGAGGGGCTTGGGACTGGGTGCAGTTCAGCTAACCTACAGGATCTGCCAGACGCTGAAATTCCCAAGTGCATCCCAAAGCTAGCGTATAAGGTCCTCCATAGTCCAGCCTCGTCTGATCTTCTGTTGTATCTCATAGGATTCTTTACTTCAGTTGGGATTCTTCACTGTTCTTCCAATGCTGCATGAGCACCCTTGCTTCTGCGGCATGTGTCTGATCCCCCTCCGTGATACCCTTTCTCACGCATCCTCCCTTACGATTGATTCAAGTCCTACTTGCCTCGTGAAGCCTTCTCCCCTGGTCTCTCTCACACTGATTTTTATATTTTTAAAATGTACTGGGAGGGCACCATATTAAATAAGTGACATTTTCATAGCTTTTCAATTTAGAGTGTGAATAATATCCATATGCTCTATAGAAAAAACAAAAGAGGAATTTGGAACTGAGCATTTAATCATTTTCAACAGGAAAGTCAGAGGACTTTCAGAAGTTCCTACTTTCCATAGGAAGGCATGATTGCTACCATCTAATAATATTTAAATCCCTTTCCAAGGCACCTACTAGGAAAGAGAATGAAGGTGCTTGCATACAATTCTTATAATTCAGTGACTGTTCTTGATCCAAAATGTAATGATCCTTATCAGCTTTTAGGACCCTGGGTCTGCATTTATATAAGGGTCCCAGGTGATTGTGAACCAGATGGTCTCCTGACCACATTTTGAAAGTTACCACCACCGGGAAGCGGGGGGGCATCAGAAAAGCCACAACCACAGACAGTGGGTGAAAGTGGGAGCTACAGCCTTCTTGTGATTGGGGTGAACAAGCGATCACTAGGACTGTCTGTGATTCTTCTTCAGGACAGTCCAGACATTGCAAAATAAGATCAATATGAGAAACAAGAAACCAAGGACGAAAAAAATACGTTTTATTTGGCCATTATGGATAGTAAATACCTATAATTCTCATAAAAGAAATGGGAATTCAAGCATTTTTTTCAAAGCATATTTATCATACATTTACCAAGTTTCAAAAGGTGAATGTGGAGTTTGCTTTCAAGCAGTATGGCAGACTGGATGTTCAGAGAAACTATTATACTTCAGTGTTCCTAAAAGTGTTGAACACAGATATAAACAAACAAAAAAAACCAAGAGCATAGGTGGGGAGGGCAGGAAGGTGAGAGAATTCCTTCTAGAACAGAAATGATGAGAAAGTACAAATTCTAACAGGTTTCCAAACACTGAGTTCAGAGGTCTAAAGTACAGCACAGTGACTACAGTTAATAACACTGTAGTATACACTTGACATTTGCCATGAGGGTAAGTCTCAAGTGTTCTCACCCCACACACACACACACACACACACACACAGTCTCAAGTGTTCTCACCACACACACACACACACACACACAGATACACACGAATGGTACTGAGGTGGTGTGATGGATGTGTTAACTAGCTTGACTATGGCATCATTTCACAATGTATACATCTATCAAAACATCAGGTTGTATATCCTAAAAATACACAATTTCTATGATCAATTATATCCCAATAAAGCTAATAAGAAAAAGAATAAGAAGAAGACAATAGCTTAATCTTGAAAAAGTCTGTGAAGGCTTGGTGGCACAAATAAGGCAGGAGATACAAAGCTTGGGGTGTAAATAGATTGGGATGAGGAATCAGGGATTTGCAAATAAAGCTGGAGTCCCCAGAAGGAAACAGAATCCTGTAGTTAAGCCAATCTGTCCTACAGAGAGAGGTGGCATGAGTATTTGTATATCTCAGTCTAGTCTCTGAATGGAGTGGTCAAAAATGGAAATACCCCTTCCCTTTGGAGATGTGTCATGAAAAAAGTTGCTGTGGCTGATGTTGGTACAGCCACTTTGGAAAACAGTGTGGAGGTCCCTTAAAAGGTTAAAAATTGAGCTATCCTATGACCCAGCAATTGCACTACTGGGTATTTACCCCAAAGATACAGACATAGTGATGAGAAGGGCCATATGCACCCCAATGTTCATAGCAGCACTGTCCACAATAGCTAAACTGTGGAAGGAGCCTAGATGCCCTTCAACAGATGACTGGATAAAGAAGATGTGGTCCATATATACATGGAGTATTACTCAGCCATCAGAAAGGACGATTGCACAACATTTGCAGCAACATGGATGGGACTGGAGATTATGCTAAGTGAAATAAGTCAAGCAGAGAAAGGCAATTATCATATGGTTTCACTCATTTATGGAACATAAGAAATAGGAAGATCGGTGGGAGAAGGAAGGGAAGAATGAAGGGGGGCAGTAAACAGAAGGGGGAATGAACCATGAGAGACTGTGGACTCTGGGAAACAAACTGAGGGCTTCAATGGGGAAGGGGGTGGGGGACTGGGATAGGCTGGTGATGGGTATTAAGGAGGGCATGTATTGCATGGTGCACTGGGTGTTATACGCAAATAATGAATCATAGAACATTACATCAAAAACTAAGGATATACTGTATGGTGACTAACATAACATAATAAAAAATTATTATTAAAAAATGGAAATACCCCTCAGAATTCCCAACTATATGAATGTTTGGAGTTGAATTTCATAACTCCTGTATGGCCTGAACAAGCTAGATTGCTTAGTGTTCTTGTCTTAGTCTGTTTAGGCTGCTATAACAAAGTAACACTGACTGGGTAATAAACAACAGATATTTTTTTCTCACAGTTGTGGACGCTGGAAAGTCCAAGTCAAGGTGTCAGCACCATAATCTTTTGATGAGGATTCTCCTTCTGGTTCATAGCCAGAGATGTCTTGTTAAATCCTCTTATGGTGGAAGGGCCTAGAGATCTTTCTAGAGCCTCTCCTATAGGACACTAATCCCATTTATTAGGGTTCTACCCTCATGGCTTAAACAACTCCCAAAGACTCCACCTACTAATACCATCACATTTGGCATCAAGATTCCAACACTGGAATTTGGTGGGGGAAGTCATAAATATTCAAACCATAGCATACTGCCCCTGACCTCTCGAAAGTCATGTCCTTCTCACATGGAAAACACATTCATTCCATCCCAAAGGCAGCCAAAGTCTTATCTTGTTCCAGGACCAACTCAAAAGTCCACATCCAGTCTTGTGTATAGATTCATCCAAAGCAGGTATGAGGGAGACTCAAGATACCATTCATCCTAAGGCAAAATGACTCTCCGGCTATGAAACTGTTAACCCAGATGAAACTTTATGTGCTTCCAAAGATAATGGCGGGGTAGGCATAGGATAGACATTCGTATTCCAAAGGGAGAAATAGGAAAGAAAAACGGCGTACAGCAGTTCCTCTTAATCTCGGAGGAGCGGTTCCAAGGCCCCCAGGGGATGCCTGAAACCCCAGCTAGTACCAAACCCTTTATGTACTATGTATTTTCCTATACCTACACACCGACGCTAGAGTTTTGTCAGCTAAGCCCAGAGATCAGCAACGATAACCAATAATAAAATCGTACCATAAATTGTTGTACTGCACTCACCCTCCTTCTTCCAACGCCCGGAGCGGATAAAATGCCCACGTGACGAAGGAAGCGAGGTTCGCGACGCATTTTGGTAGAGGTAGGAGACGATCGACCTTCCGGTTCCCGCTGGAGTTAATGATGAAACTGCGGAAAGCGAAACCACAGATACAGCGAAGCCACCGATAAGGAGGGTCGTGGCAACAGGTCGAAAGGAAGACCCGAACCTAGCAAGGCAAACGACATTAAACCCCAAGGCTTGAAGCAATCCGCCTTGACTCTGTGCCCCACATTCTGGAGTCACCGGGGCTGCAGTTGAGCCCCCAAAGCTCTGGGAGGCTGTCTCCCGGATTCTGCCAGGCACAGCTCGTGCTGTAATTCTCGTGGTGCGACTGGAATCGCGCGCCGGCAGATCTACTAGTGTGGGGTTCGCGAGGACCGTTCCCTGCTCCCGTGGCCCCGCCGGGCAATGCCCCAGAGGGGCTCTGCAGTCGTCTCACCCCCATAGCAGCCCCTGCATGGGTGGAGGCTCTGCAGGATGTTCTTTAAAATCTAGGTGGAGGCAGCTGGGCCTTTGTGGCTCTTGCACTCTGCAAGATGGTGGAGAAAGCACGCCCTGGAGGGTGGCCATATCACTGGCACCAGACCTGGGCAGTTGAGGATTATGGCGCCAGAATTGGAGTTCTAGAGCTGAACCCAGGGATGTGAGATGGCTCTGGGGCAGCAAAGGCTCTTCCTCGGAATTTTTTTTTTTTTTTTCCCTGTGGGTGCCTTACGCTTTGCTCCACTGATGGGTGATGAGAGGGCCAGCCCTGAAGATCCCTGAAATGCCTTCAGGGTCATTCTTTCATTGACTCGGAAAATAGGCTTTGACTTGTTTAGATGGCTGACCAATCTCCCCACCACCTTGATGAAGAGCTCCTAGTTTCTGTTGAGGTGTTGATCTATACCAATCTCTACCAAATTTAGCCACAACCTCTGTGTTCTCTAATGAACATGGTTTCTATTTCTTTCAATATGGTTGGCTGAAAATTTTCCAAATATTTAAGTTCTGCTTCCTTTTTGATTAACCATCCCTGTCTCCAAATCATTTCTCTCTTCTTGAATTTTACTGTAAGCATTCAAAAGAAGCCAACCTCTTCCTTCAACACTGCTTGGAAGTGGTTTCAGCCAGATATCCAATTTCATTGCTCACAGTTCTACCTGCCATAAAACACTGGGACACAAGCACAATTCAGCCAAGCTCCTTGCCACTTCATAACAAGGATCGTCTTTCCTCCAGTTGCCAATAACGTGTTCCTTATTTCCATCTGAGACCTCATCAGAATAGCCTTTACTATTTCTCCCAACATCCTGTTCATGACCCCTTAGTTATGCTCTTAGTAGACTGAGGCTTTCTCTACAGCTCTCGGCTTTCCTTTTCTGAGCCCTCATCAGCCTAGCCTTTCACTTGTTCAGAGCAGCGTAGGGTTTTTCAAATCTGCATCTTCAGGCTCTGCCCGTAATCCAGTGCCAAGGCCACTTCTACATTTTTCGAAATATTTGCGACAGCAGCCACACTTTCAGTACCAATTTTCTGTCTTGGTCTGTTTGAGCTGCTATAGCAAAATACCATGGACTGGGTGGCTTATAAACAGCAGAAATTTATTACTCACAGTTCTGGAAGCAAGAAGTCTGAGATCAGGGTGCCGGCATGATTGGGTGAAGGCTGTCTTCTGGTCACAGACTTCCCACTGTATCCTCACATGGCAAAAGGAGGCAAGGTATCTCTTTGGAGCCCCTTTAATAAGGCAGTAATCCCACTTAATGAAGGTTCTAGCCTCCGGACGTTAACACCTCCCACATCTGCTAACCAAGACCTTTGGAAGTTAAGATTTCAGCATATAGATTTGGAGGGGATACAAACATTCAAACCATAGCAGTTCCCCCCAAAAGATAAGATTGTCTCCTAGGTAAAGCAAGGGCAAACTTAATCAAGAAGAAAGGAATTTAAACGCAGGCTTAAACAACTCCTACAATTAATATTTCAAGGAACACAAGCCCACGATAAAAAACCACAAGCAGGAGAAAGTCAGGAAAAACTCCACCCTTGCGTCTGAGCCAGGACGACTTGTAAGGACTACATCCTATGCCCTCTGCTTTTAGTTGGAGCCAATCAGGGTGGAACCTTGGCAGATGATGGGAGCAGGGGGAGAAGAAAGATGGAATGAGAGTTAATCCTCTGACTTCTCCCTGCAGGGTGACTCAGCCTAACTTTGTTTTTCCACAGAAAGTCATTGCTTATCACAAGGTGACTGCAACACAGAGCTCTCTGTCTCTCTGAGTGTTGGAAACCACTCCCTCTCCTTGCTCCTTAGGACCTATGATGTTAATAGGTCTGCTACTGCTAGACTTGGTTGCTGCATGTGTCCTGGGTCCCCTTTATCTGTCCAGCTTTTTTAAATTTAAATTTAATTTTTTTTAAGATTTTATTTTTGGGCGCCTGGGTGGCTTAGTCAGTTGAGCGGCTGCGTTCGGCACAGGTCATGACCCCTGAATCCAAGGATCAAGTCCGGCATCCAGCTTCCTGCTCTGCGGGTAGCTGCTTCTCCCTCTCGAGTGCTTTCTCTTGCATGCCCGAGCTCTCTCTCTCTCAAATAAATAAATAAAATCTTAAAAAAAAAAGATTTTATTTTTAAGTAATCTCTCCACCCAGCGTGGGGCTTGAACTTACAACCCCAAGATTAAGAGTCCCACGCTCTACTGACACAGCCAGCCAGGAGCCCCTGTCCAGCTTTTAAATAGGTATTTTATATACAACATTGTTCTCTTTGGATTTTTTTAATTTGAGTGGGCCATTTATTTCTTGTTTTCCATCAGTATAAAGAGAACTGGAAGATAGAGTGAGACAGGCTAATACGGGTATAATCTGAATTCTATGAGTAAATGACAGGAGAAACACAAAGAAAGATATATAACATATATAAATACAAATACAAAAACTGATAAATATCCAGAACTGATTAAAGATAATAAGCCTCAGATATGGGGAAGGAAAATGTATACCAAGTAAAATTAAGATAAATTCCATCTATGTAAAACAGACACTGCAGAAAAAGAATTAAGGCTCTTAAAAGCTGTCAGAATGAAAAATGGGTTACACAGACAGGAGTGGAAGTGAAGCGGACGGCTTTCTTTTCAGTAGCAACAAAAGAAGCCAGAGGCTGTGGAATAATAGATTTAAAAGAGTGAGGGAAAACATCAATTTAGAATTACAGACTTGGGAAAAATGTTTCAAGAATGAGGGTAGAGCAAATACAGTTCCAGACTTACAAATTGAGAAAGTTTATTACCAGTAGACGCTACTGAAGGAATGTTTCACGAATGTGGTCCGGGAAGGAGACAAATGGTCCCCGCACGAAGACCTAAGAAGAGTACCAAGTTCTGAAAACGGTAGACCTGTGGGTAAACCTAAACACATAACTCTACAAATTGACAATAACACATTGAATTGGTGGAGTTAAAGAAAGATTTAAAATCTTCAACAGCAGGCTGGGGCTCCTGAGGGGGCTCAGTTGGTCCAGCGCCGGGCTCTTGGTTTCGGCTGGGGTGGTGATGTCATGGTTTGTAGGATTGAGCCCCACTTTGGGCTCAGCACTGGGGGGGGGTCCACTTGAAGATTCGCTTTCTCTGCTCTGCCCCCACTCGTGCGTGTGCACACGTGGACATACTCTTTCTCATTCAATCAATCGATCTTTAAAATCTTCAACAGCAGGAGATATAATTTGGGGGATATATAATTGCACTATATTAAATACACCTCCACTTATTGTAAGAATGACAGTGGATGGTTATGAATTTGTACACTAAGGCCCCGCTAGTATTTTCGTAGTAGAGATTTACAGCTACTGTCTGGGAGTAATGGGAGGAAACAGAAACTCCTGCACTTTGCTGTATCCAGAGCGGCACTTGACGTGTTGCTGAGTTGCCACTCTCAGCCCCCTGAAGCAAACTGCCACCATACTGCGCCTTCAGAGGGGAAGTGCGAGCCCCAGATGGGCTGAGATACTGAGGAATGACCTTATCTGGATGATTTGGGAGGGCTCTCAAGAGAAGCTTCTTTCCTCAATGTTACAGCCTGAATTTTACAATGTTACAGAAAGAATTTCCAGGGAGGCAGCTGGAAGGTGAGGTAACTTCTAGATTGGAGATGACTTTCACATGTGAATGGCCAGCCTGATAATAACTAAGAATGGGGTTACCAGCCAGAAGCAGCATTCCCTCACAGCATTTTGGGTTTTTCTTTAATTGAACTAGATTTCTCTTCATGTTTTAGGCAGTCCTGTACCACAGCAGACTACATTTTATGGGCAGAAAAGGTCACGGAATCTATTTTTTGACTTGATGCTTTGGCTGTGAATGCACAGGACAGTGCAATGCAGTCTGCTTCTTTGCAATACTGGCCAGTCCGGGAAGTCAATTTGATTTCATTTTGGTTTGAATCCTTCCCATGGACAGGGTCTGATTTCTTCCAATAACCATTTTGGCTCATGCTCAAGGCCTGGCTGGCTCTCCACTTACCTTGTTATGTCTTAATGCTCTATTAAGCCCCAAATTCAAAGCCCAGAATTCAACTTTCTGTCCTACAGAAATAACTGACTTTGGGCCCCATGTTTCAAGGGCAATCTAGGCAGTTTAATAACGTAGAAAGGTTTCATCAGTTCTTTCACTCAACATTTTACCATTATCCATGAGATATAAAAAATAAAGAGATTGCTTTTCACATTGATTTTCTTTGCTCAGAGCGGAATTCAGTCTTTGGTCTTACTTCAGAGACAAGTGTAGGTCTTGATGCATCCAATTGCATCCCTGAAAACTAAGGACTCTCAGCTCACCTCACAAAAAAGTTTCAGTGTGGGTGGCACTTTGGGGGACTCGGGTTAATCTGCTAAATACAATCTTTCGGGCTGCCTGTCTGCTGCTAATCAGCATTATGCCCTGACATGAAATGAATTTGGCCTCTAAAAATATTACTTTGTATTTCTCAAAGGAACTTGACTCTAAGATCTGATTTTTTATTTTACTTTTTTTACAGAGCAGGATTTCTATCAAACAATGCAAAGGAAAAATAACTTTCCTAATAAAAATTTAGCACTGAGGGGCGCCTGGGTGGCACAGTGATTGAGCGTCTGCCTTCGGCTCAGGGCGTGATCCCGGCGTTCTGGGATCGAGCCCCACGTCAGGCTCCTCTGCTATGAGCCTGCTTCTTCCTCTCCCACTCCCCCTGCTTGTGTTCTCTCTCTCGCTGGCTGTCTCTATCTCTGTCAAATAAATAAATAAAATCTTTAAAAAAAAAATTAGCACTGAGGTTGAAGGCTCTCGAGATCCTTCATTTTTGGAATTAACAGGCTTCACAGAATTAAACAAATTTCTATGAAGAAGATAAGATATGGATAAGGGTTCAGATGACCTCCAATTTGCATGAGAATTCCTTTTCTCTGTTTTGTTAATTTCATTTTTAGTGAAATTCAGTTGATCTCTGTTTTGTGAAATGGCATGGGTTTGTATTCCACATTGGGCACTGAAGGAATTCTATATTCTTTAAGCCCAAAATATCTGCCCGTTCAGGCAAGAAACCTTCCTTTTTATTTGCAAATAGATCAATATTTATTTAAAAAGCAAAGTTGTTAACTTTTTTTTTTTTTTAAGATTTGTTTATTTGACAGAGAAACAGCCAGAGAGAGAAGGAACACAAGGAGGGGGAGTGGGAGAGGAAGAAGCAGGCTCCCAATGGAGGAGCCTGATGCAGGGCTCCATCCCTTAATGCCGGGATCATGCCCTGAGCTGAAGGCAGACGCTTAACAACTGAGCCATCCAGGTGCCCCAAAAGTTGTTAACTTTTAAATGAATTTTCTAGTTTGGAAATACTTTCCTAAGGGTAGCAAAGAACACAAATATGCACATGTAGAGTTTGATAAATTCCCATGAAGTGAACACCCACGCAAACACTGTCCCAGTCACAACAGAAGGTTGACAACAGTCTAGAAGCACCTCTTATGACCTCTCCCAAATGTTAAACCCCTTTTCTTCCCAAATGTAGCCATTATCTTGACTTCTGATAGAATAGCTTAGTTTTCCTTGCTTTGGAAACATATTTAATTGGAGTCATTATGTATATGTAAATGTGTAGATGTCGATATGTATATTTCTGTTGGTAATGTACCTAGCAGTAGATTGTGGGATCTGTGTGTTACATGTCTGTTCAAATTTGCAGTGAATAAAATGCTCTTTTTAAATAGTGCACACATTCACTCACCTCCAAGGAGTGCGGAGTCCCTGTTGCTCCAAGTTGTTGGTAGGGATTGGTGGTGCCATTTTTTTCTAGTTTTAGCCATGCTGGTGCACGTGTACTGATATCTCATTGAAGTTTTAATTAGAATTTTCCTGATGACTAATGAAGTTTGAGCACATTTTCAATTGTCTCTTCTTTGTACTTCCTGCCCATTTTACTATTATGTTGGCTACACATTTTCTTATTGATTCATAGGAGTTTTTGAAACATCCTCGATATGAGGCTTTTCTTGGTTATTTGAGTTGTATGATGTATTTTGTATGATATATTTTGATGAACAGACTTCTTAATTTTAATGTGGCTCGTGCCATGGATTTTCTCCTTCAGGGTTAATGCTTTTTGTATATATATATATATATATATTTATTTATAAGTCCTCCTATACCAAGGCAATGGAGATATTTCCCTATAGTATCTTCTGGAAGTTTTATTCTATTGCTTTTCTTACTTAGAGCTATGGTTCATCTGGAATTACTTTTTGTATGATTCGATGCACAAGTTTTATTTTTTTCCATATGAATCTACAGATTACAGAAGTCCCAGGGTTTCCTCTCAAGTTTCCCAGACATTGACACTACACATCTATCTTATATTATTCCCCCTGCATTAAAATACAGTACTCAGGGCCTCCAGGGTGCCTCAGTCGGTTAAGTGTCTGCCTTAGGCTCAGGTCGTGGTCTGGGGTCCTGGGATCCAGCCCTGCCTTGGGCTCCCTGCTCAGCAGGGAGTCTGCTTCTCCCACTCCCTCCCCCTCCCACTCCTCATGCTCTCGCTCTCTCTCTCTCTCTCAAAGAAATAAAATCTTAAAAAGTAAAATAAAATAAAATAAATAATAAAATACAGCACTCATATTTTACAAGTTAGTGTTTAGAACCCATCTATTATTTACCTGTTCAGACTTCAGCAAAACTTATTTTATAGAGGAAGGGGATGAAAAGAGTACTGAGCATTCACTAAAATTCTCTATGTCAACCTGATTTCCCTTAGAGAAGGCCACATCTGTGCGGATGGGTTAGCAAATCAACGTCAGCTTTGCACTATAAGATAAACCCATTAATAAAATCTATCATAGGACTTTGATGGGTGTTTAGATTCTTTCTCAAAAAACATTTTTCCATTTATCTTTCCAAATCACGTGTGATTTCAGTCCTTACAGAATAAATGTATTACTGAAATTACCCTTTATAATTAAAATCATTTTTTATCTTTGAGAATAATTAAAATCTTTTGTCAACCACATTGCTCTAATCAAGTGTATAGGATACATATGGAGGATTATCTATACTTAAAAAAAAATAATTAAAAGCATTTGGTTTACATGGATTGAATAGTAATTTCAGTTAGTGTGTCCAGCCAGAATTTGATACATACGTAATGTCCAAAAAACCTTTAATTCCAACAGTTAAACTCATTGTATTCATTGTTTATTAATTTGGTAAATGTCAGGGTGAGAGCAAATTTATGGCACCATAGATAAGAAGAATGCATTAAGTGGAATTAATATTAAAAACTATAATCACTTGTCAAATCTCAAAAAATTATATTCCCACCTTGAAATGCAACCAAAGTTGTAAGTTAAAAATTATATTTTATACATATTTTGATTTATTACTCATGAAAGTATAATTATAAAACATGACTAATATTAATGTGAAATAATAAAGTTATAGTTAATTAAAATATTGATAACTGAAGTTTAAGGATTGAAAGACTAAAAGTGAAATGAACTTGGGTAGAACTTTTTTGAAGAAGCATTATGAATGACATCTTTATGGGTCCATTATCTTCTCTGGAAACTGGAAAAATCAAAAATTGGAAATGTATATTTTAGAAACTTATTGTGTTTCTTTTATTCGGTATGATTACTGTTTATTAAAACCTCTTTCTTCAGAAACTGTCTTCTTCTAAGCCCTGATCTATGCCTAGTTTCCGCTGACTTGTACTCAAATTTCAATGTGTCGAAAATTAGGCATATAATATTTCCCTCCACATGGGTATTCTTCTTCCTATTCCTCTCTCTGATTTGAAATTTTAGATCTACTTTGACTTTCATCCCTTTCATCCACTCATTTCCAAAAGATCACTATGTCTCACTGATTTTAACATATCTTCTTGGCTACCCTCATGGTCCCTATCAACTCCCCTGAATCCTGACACTCACATCCTAATGGTTTTCTTCTCTTACTCGGTCTTTTTCAGTCCATCTTTTGTACTACTGAAATGTTTATTTTTAAACCTATATAATTTGAATAAGACCAGCTCAGAATAAAATCTTCAAATAACTACATTCTGTACATGACTCCTGGAGCTTTCTAAATTTATCACAGAATCCCATCAGTACATTCTTTTTTCTCAGCAATCTTTGACATCTGAATTCACTCTTGCACTACCTTCTCAAAAGAACACTTTGTCTTATTTGCAAGGCCCCACAACGTACTCTTCAACTCCACTCTTGGTCTTGTTCTAAGGGCGGATTTCTGCTGTTTAAACTTTCGTTTTATAGAGGAGATAATGAGAGAAGAGAGACAGAGAGAAACACGGAAAAGGAATCACAGAGTCAATAACTGTCCCCTTTGCCACACTGACCCTCCTTTTTCTACCACATTTAACCCCTCTCCAAACCCAGGAACATATGAGCATTGTCAGATAAAATGCTCCCTTAACTGCAAAAAAATGAGGTATTAATAGCATTCACAAATGGAGTACATGTGTTCTCAGGGCTATCCAAGAACTTTCTAAGGGGTTCCATGAATGTGATGAATGTGATGAGGTACTCTGATGCCGAATGAAAGAAAGATGTGCCCTAGCATCTGGGAGTGCTTCTGAAATAGTGTCTTTAGCTGCCAGGTTCCCTACTCAGGGGTCATGCCCATCCCAAGACTGACAAATTTACCTCCCGATTCCTCACGTGTTCAGCTGAGACTGTTGCTGGACCTAAACTGCAGCTCAGTGTCCCTCTGCACCCAATCTGGCTTTCTCTGCTACCTCCAACTCTCTCTCTCTCTCTCTCTCTCTATCTATTTATCTTAGAGTAAGAGAACATCAACAAAGAGAACATCATTAAAAAATAGTAAGAAAGTAGAAGTTTCTTATTTCTTCTAGGAAGCAAACTCATTTCAAGGCTCCATGAATCATCTACCTATCTATCCTAAAAACTTCAAGATTTGCAAAACACAGCATGATGCAAGATACCCATCTGCTCCAAGTGCACTCCCTGCATTTTTATCATTCTCATAGTGAGGAAGCACTTGGTGAGACTTTGTCTGTATCTCGATTTCAGACTTCCAGTGATTTCAAGAAATAGGAAGAGGAGAAATTCCGCGTTAATTCTAACAGACAGTGTTATTTCTTCAGACAGAAGTAACACAGATTAGAAATAAATCAGTTGTATTCTTGAAAATTTATTTAGTTTCTGGACTTATTTCTTCATTAACTTTTCCAAGAGATCGCTGCAGACATTAAGTCCATTTTTATGTTTTATTATTATTATTATTATGTTTTATTGGGTGCAAGTTTTCTTGCTGTCAACCGTCAACAATTTTTCTATGTAGTACTTAATCCCTTCTGTGTACTTACTGGATATATATTAACCTTAAGAGAAGACATTATGAATAATATTTAAGAAATGCACGTAGCAACAACTATTAATACACTGTTTGCTTAGTCCCTCATTTACTCACGGGCTGATGCTTTCCCTTGTTTTGCTGTTAATATCCACAAGGTAGATTAAACTGCATTCATAAAATCAGAACCGCTGCTTGTGAAGAGATATGGGGCAAAATGTTCCCAAATGCAATGTTAAACATAATGCCCCAGAACTTTAAAAAATTGGCTTCGTTTAATGGGGATTAATTCTTCTCTTTCAGCTGTTGATATGCTGTTCTAGTTCTGCCAATGTATAATTAAAATGAATTTAGAGTCCAGTGGATAAAGTTTAAAGGAGTGTGATATGAGTTTTATTTTAAAATGCCAATATTTACCTTACCTCAGAAGTCCTTTGAACTGATTTAAATTTATGATAAAGAATTTTAGGTATTAACTTAAAAATGTATGATGGAGTATAGAGATCTCCAGAATTCTTTTAGGAAATAACTAAGCAGCTCATTTTGAAAACCACTGAGTTAAGAAGTATTTGTGTTTGTTTTCTAAAATCACAATTGAACTTGAGTACATTTCATCATCAAAAAAGAAAAAAAAAAAGCCCCTGTTCCCAACCAGTCAATTCTCGGTCCTACCCAGAGTCCTAGGCAACTACCAGTCTGCTCTCTGTTTTTATAAATTTGCCTTTTCTGGGCATTAGACAAAAATGGAGCCATACAGTATACACTCTTTTGCATATATGTTCTTTCATTAGCATAATATTTTCTAGATTCATCCCTAGTAACATGCATTTCATTCTCTTTTTTTAAAGATTTTTAAAAATTTATTAGAAAGAATCATGAGCATGCGGGAGAGTAGTCCAGGGAGCAGGATAAGCGGACTCCCGCTGAGCAGGGAGCCTAATGTGGGGCTGGATCCCAGGACCCCGAGGTCATACAAGATGAAGGCAGACGATTCACCAACTGAGCCACTCAGGGGTCCCTATGTTTTATTCCTTTTTTTGTTGCTAAACGGCATCCCACTGTGTTGGCATAGCATTAACTGGTTAGTTGTTTGTTCCAAAGTAGATAATAACCTCAGTGAGCAGAGCCATTGGGTCTTCCTGTTCACTTGTCACTGAGATTGTTACTCAAACAGATAAGTAGTAAGCTAAATCAAGGAAGCTCCCTCTGCAGAGTCAGCAAAGCTGCTGGTTTTCATAGTTTGTCCTGTCCTGATTAAACTGTTGCCCTGACAGAGCTTGGGGCCGTGGGAGGCCTGGGAGCCCAGCTAAGAACTCCATACACTAATGCTCTTCATATCTGAAGCTCAGTAGTTTTCATGAGTAAATGCTTCTGTTTGGGAAAGTGTTTCCCAAGGGCTAGAATGGTTGCTTTTGACATGTCCATCCAACTTCATAGTCGTGTTTTTGGGGAAAAGATTTGCCTATCACCTTCCTCCATCATGTCTGAAGTCAGAGCTCATCATGGCATTTTAAGTCATAAAATGTCATGCTTTAAAAAACATTTGTCATTAGGATATGTGTTAGGCAATATATTAATCAAATACCGTCATTTGAAGGTGAAAGTTCTAGGTTAAAAAACAATATGCAAGTTGTTAACACACCGGTAGCATGTAAAGTCATAAAACTAAATAAGCCCACCGAAGAAGTGAGTATATTTAAAAAAGAGATCCTAGAGCTAAGCCCTGGGCTATTTAAATATTTAGTGGTTGATGAGCTGATGTGGAAACAGCAAGGGAGACAAACAGAGGGGCCACTGAATTATAGAAAAGAACCAGGAGTGATGCCCTGTAAGCCAAGTGGGGAGAAATATAAAAGTGTTTCAAAAAAGAGAGACTTTGACAGGGTTTAATCTTGCCATAGGCCAAATAAACTGAAGACTGAGAGTAGTACACTAGATTTGGTTACATAATGGTCACCGGAGATCTTGATAAATGTTGTTTCAGTGGCATGGGATCGATAGGAACCTCACTAGAGTGAATTCAATAGAAATGAAAGGATAAAAGTTGGTTCTAGCCAGTAATTTAAAGATTTTTCTATCTAAGAAGAATAAAATGATGGGTATAGCAGGCATAGTACATGGGGTCAGGAGAGATACTATTTAATATGAAGATGGGAGAGAAGAAGACAGGATTCTGTGCTGTGAGTAGGATCTAGTAGAGAGAGGGTAATCGTTACAGGAGAGATGGCAGCCCATTGCTCTAACAATTGACTGTGCTAGAACCATGGCTTACGGCTATTTTCCTCCATATTTGTATACGACTATCACAGGAATTAGCTCTGGAAAATGAGGAAACTCTAGTGGAAATTCACGGAAAGACTAAAGACGTATAGGGGAAATTAAAAGAGATGATTTAGGATAGGAGTTCATTCACAGTAATCAAGGAGAAGACAAGTGTGGGCACAGCTACAAGGAGAGATTAGATGGGATGGCAAGACCCTGTGGAAATTCTCTTCTGATTTCAATAGGGTGCAAACTGTCATCTGAGAGTGAGGAGAGGAGAGGAGAGCAGCTGTTGGACTTTTTTTTTTTTAAAGATTTATTTATTTTAGAGAGCAGCGGGGAGGGGCCAAGGGAGAGGGAAAGAGTCTTAAACAGACTTCGCCCTGAGCATAGAGCCCCACCCAGGGCCAGATCTCACACCCTGAGATCATGACCTGAGCTGAAATCAAGAACTGGGCGCTTAACAGACTGCACCACCCAGATGCCCCAGGTGTTGGACTTTTGAGGAGAGAGTTCAAGTGAAAGAACAGTGGAATATTTGATTGATTGCCTCAAGTAGATACACTTGTGTTCCTAAAGCAACTACATCATTTTTGTTCATCTGACACTGAGAGATCAGATTTCAGTAAGTCATTGGCTTTTAACCTAACAACCCTTACTTTTTTTCAGATGGGTTTAAGCATTTAGATTCACTAGGCTTTGTATTTTCCATTCTGCGTTATCTCCACCTGCACAGCATTGGAGCAAAGAGTAGTTTGGGTTTTTTTTTTTTTTTTTCCTGCATCACACTTTGTGCTATGTTTGGGTTTCACGGTAGGTTGTAGGAAGTGTGTTATTTTCCGCATCATAATGCTGTGTTTCAAAGGTACAAATGTTTTTGAAGCGTAGCTTGGTAATTCCAGATTAGCTAAGACTTTGAGGTTAAAAGTAGTGCCATGTTATCAGTGCACCATTTTGCTTATTACTAGTTATAACCCATACATTTCTACCTGCAAGTTAAAATCAAACACCAAAAGATATGAGGAAAACCACAATAGCTCATCTGAAAGAAGCTTCGGTTATAGGTTATTGTAAACAATCGAATGAGTAAATTACTGCAAGCCCGCTGTTTACACTAATAGTCTATTTCCTGTACTACTCAGAGTTTCCATATAGCTGATCCTTTTCTTTAGAAGTATGTTAATTTTAACTTTTCATGTTGACTGTTTGACGCAAGGCAAACTAATGGGACATGTGATACGCACGGCATTATTCCTTCACTTTTCCTGGTTGCCTCTGTTTGAACTAATGAGTGATATATTACCAAGTCAGTAGATATAAATTGTGAATTTGATAAAAGCAAAATCATAAATTTAGCAAAATAGAAACTGGCTGCTGAGATGACATCAGATAACTTTTGTTACAGGACACATTACCACAACATTTAGTGGCTGAGCCTCAGCCCTTTATTGCATGGGTGTGGGGGTTGGAATTTGGGGTTGGGCTCCTTGGGTCTGGCTGCCTCTGTGTTGGTTAAGCTTATTTACATGTCTGCAGTCAGCAGCCAGTTCGGCTGCGTCATGCCTGCTGGCTTGTTTCTTCTTCTCCTGGTCTTTGATTCACCGAGTCAGAGCTTATCACATGGCAGTGCAGGGTTCCACGCCAGAGAACACGAGTGTGCAACGTCTCTGGACAGTTAGGCTGGTGACTCGCAACATCATTCTGACACATTCTAGAGGTCAAGGCAAGTCACAAGACCAGTGACCATTTAATAAACTCTACGTCTTGATAGGAGAGCTGAAAAATCACATCGCAGAGGAGCTCGTATTCAGGGGGGTGAATAATTTTGGTTATTTTTGTAAAATTCTACCATAGTGACGAATCCATCCAATGGAAATTATAGTGTAATAATTAGAAATGGGTGAGAGCCAAGGTGCTGGAGAAAAGATAGTAGAGGACCTACTGAATAAAGAAAAAAATAGTTTATTTTTTAAAATAGCAAAGAGGATGTGATTTATTGAAAAACAAAAGCTTCTATGATCTGAACGCAGTTTAGGCTTATTACTCAGTGGCAGCAAAGGAAACATACACCAAGGGGAACCGTGGGGGCATCTCAATCAGCGGATGCTGGAAAGATGCCTTATATAATGTGGGCCTATGTTGGGTGTTTTGGGAGACAATCTAAGGAAGGGATGCTGTGCTCTGCATTGGATGCTGCCAGGAAGCAGGGTGTCCCCATAAACCCTGTCTAGAAGAAGGAAAGACAACAGAAAGGCTACAGCCGTAATTGCTAAAGAAACAGCAGTCACGCAAGTTAGCAGCCATAGGAGTGTATTTGGTAATCTTATGATTTGCACAGTGGTTTAGCTCGTGCCTAGACAGATATAGTATGCATCATAGACTTGATTTCTTACAGTTTGTTTTAGGTTCCAGGTGTGATGACATTATTACATTTCCATGGAAATATTTTCTTATTATTCACCTTCAAGCTGTTTGTAATTTGTCTTGGACAACTGCATTTGTTCCATCCACTGCCTATCAGTACCCCTGGTTTAAGCATTTACTAGTTTTATTAAAACTAAGATTTTCAATATTTACAGGAATAAGTTGCATTGAATTCCTATTGCTTTATATGTAGGTTTTGTCCTGTGGTCCTAAAATGAGCCTTTTAAGCATTTTATCATGTAAAAGAGATTTATTAGTCCACATCTCAATAAACACTGAATCAGTGTATAAGTCCCATATAGAGCTTTAGGACTGATCATTTAAATTTTCTTAAGAGCAGTCTTTAAGTGGACCAAATGACTTTATTCACAAGTCTCTCCCCCTGCCCCCAGTTTTATCTAATTATAGAAGATTTAATCATATTGATCATGGAAATGGCAGAAAACAAGACTAAAATATCCCTGTAGGTGGCAGTCAAACTCTGAATAATGAATTAAAATTTTCTGCTTGTTGGCAGTTGATTGCTATCTTTGGAAAGTATTCTGAGTTTTAAACAGCCAACATAGTTTACAATTCTCATTATTTTGCAATATATCTGAATTATTAAATCACAGTCATTTCAGAGGCACTGCATAAGACCTCTGGAAAACCAAAAATATGGAGAAGAATGACATGTAATAGGATAGTACTTCTAAAGCAATTGGGTTAGAAATATGTTTGTTATAATTCTAATTTACGAGTTATCACGAGCATTTAAAGTAACGTAATAAATAAAGTTGAAAAAGAATCTATTTTACTTAATATTTACCTAGTAAAGAATATATTAAAATGTCTTTTCTTTTCATAGCAGTAAGTATAAGTGGCCACTTAGAACATTGCTTTAGAGAGGCACTGACTGAACTTTCATCCTTATGTGTTTGTAAGAGGTTAATTACTGCTTTAAGATACTCAGAGCGAGGGACGCCTAGATGGCTCAGTCGGTTGGGCCACCGACTCTTGATTTTGGCTCAGGTCATGATCTCAGTTGGTGGATCAAGCCCCATGTCAGGCTCTGCGCTCAGCAGGGAGTCTGCTTGAAATTCTCTCCCTCTGCACCCTCCCCTGGCTCTCTCTCTTTCTCTAATATAAATAAATAAAATATTTTTCAAAAAGATACTCAGAGGGCTCCTGGGTAGCTCAGTTAGTTAAGCGTCTGCCTTCGGCTCAGGTGACAATCCCAGGATGCTGGGATGGAGTCTCATGTCTAACTTCCTGCTCAGCGGGTGTCTGCTTCTCCCTCTGCCCCTCCCCCTATGCGTGCTCCTTCTCTCCCTCTCAAATGAATAAAATCTTAAAAAAAAAAGATATTCAGAGTGATATGACTATTTTCTTCCAATATTCATATCTTAAACGAAGAATATGCAATTTGCATTTGAAAGTGTGGTACGTGTTACACATTACATAATAAATGAAGTGCAAAAGAGGAAATCAACTATTGAAACTATATAGACAAAATCTATTTAATTTCTCAAAAAATTCAAAACATTCAACAATGTAAATGACATGAGCACAGACTGATCAGAAGTGATGCTGGCTGAAAACAACACACAGGGGCATATTGGTATATACCAGCCCAACATCACCCAAGTAGTATTGTATCTTTTGGAGATGCTGAAAATAAGACTGCCTGTTTGCAGAATAACCATTAAAGATAGAATCTAGGCTGACCTGACTTTCCTGTTATCTTTCTATGACATTTAGAGGTGTACATAATGCTATGAACATACATGCAACAGCGGATTTTGTTGTTGTGATTGCAAAAGTAGAATTAAATTAACCAAAGGACTTTATATAAACAAACCAAGTGAGTAGTTCTAATCTCTTATGTCTAGTCCATTCCCTTCAGATCCATTTGAGACAATTTCTGAAATCACAGGGCATTATAATTTCATAGTTCAGAATCCAGTGTTGTTCTAATTAGAGACATTATGTTGGCTTCTGTTCTCAGTTAAAAGTTCTTAAAATGAAAATGTTATTTGCCCCAGTGATGTGGATTGTGAAGCAGCCACTGAAAATAAGTCTTAGAATTTCAGAAAAGAGGAGCGCAAACTAGATTTATTTTGGTATGAATAGTAATAACCTTAATAAAAATATAAAGGAGTGATCCAGTTTAGGTGGCTTTGCTAGTGAGGAAGTGGGTCTGCTATTGTAATTACAGTGTGGTGGTTGTCAGAGACTGTGTTAGCAGCTTACCTAATGTGCATTGGCCCCCTATTTTCTTTCTTTTTTAAAAAAAAGATTTTATTTATTTATCTGACAGAGATAGAGACAGCCAGCGAGAGAGGAACACAAGCAGGGGGAGTGGGAGAGGAAGAAGCAGGCTCCCAGGGGAGGAGACCTATGTGGGGCTCAATCCCATAACGCCGGGATCAAGCCCTGAGCGGAAGGCAGACGCTTAACGACTGCGCCACCCAGGCACCCCTGGCCCCCTATTTTCTAACTGAACTCCATTTTTAGCAGGAGTGTTAAAGTGCAGCAATAGTAACACATTTGCAGCCTTCCTTGGAGCTAAATGGGGCCTTCTGTCCCTTCAAAACAGAAAAAGAATAATTCAGCCTAGCCCTGGACTTCGTCTAATATTTATCGAATCTCTAATATGTACTAGTCATTACATATCTAGAACATGATATGCCAGCCTCAATGTTAAAGATGTGAATAAATTCCCATGGATTTCCAAGAAGATTTTATACTTTCAAGAGATAGCTGAGAGCATACGAAAATCCATCTAGAGGTGTCATAAGTCACATTTTTGAGATTTAACTCAGTGCTTCAATAATTCCTCATTTTAATGACTGTATAACAGTAAATATCTATTCTGGGAAAGATAATTACAACCTGATCCCTCTTATTGACATTACTTCTGTAGATCTCCAGGGGAAAATGATAATTTTTTTAAGCATGTGCACTAACATAATACTTCTGTCCACATGTATGTACCAGCCTGTATTGTTTGTTTTCTAACATCAAGTATCCATAATATACGGATGAGATAAGGTACAGAAAGTGAGCTTTCTAATACATGCCCCTTATATTCTCCCTGTATTTTCTGTTCTCTTATAAACAGCGATTCTCTTGTTATGTTTTCTTTAATGGTAAAGGGATGCTAAGCCATCCTCTGGGTAAAATCCCTTTAGAAAATTGAAGACCAATTTTCCTTTTTTTAAACCTGAATAATCTGCTTAGGTTTAGCCATCTTTGTAGGTGTGATTTTATGCAACTTAAATTGTTGAATCATCTCCAAATTCTTCATCAATTTCTTCAATTTTAGCTGTCAGAAATTAACATTTATTATTTGTCCATTAAAAAAAAAGCTATTGCAAAGTAATCCTGCTTCCTTAGTGGAAAGTTTCTGGTACTACCCATACACACCACATCAAAAATAAAATGCAGTATTTTTACATTAACCGAGGAGTCCTTTCCTAAAATAATATTATGATCTTTTCTAGTCTATAAACACTTTTATAAACCACCATAAACATCTAAAAAATTAATACTTTGATTTTTTTCTTTTAGTAAATTGGGATATATCTAGAAAATAATATAGATTTAAATTTAGCTATTTTAATGTTTAATACACCTTCTTTCCTTAAACTTCTGTCTCTACCCTTTCTACTGTATTAGCTTTCTTTTCTTAGTTATTACTCTAAAACTGAGATTCAGAAGAATCTCAAGTAACGTGCATTGGAAAATACTTAACATTTCTAGGCACCGATTTCTTTGTCTGGAAAACCATCGGAGTAGGATTAGATGAGCTCTCAGACTCCTTCCGGCTTTAGGTTAGAAAGTGTCAAAAAGGGGCGCCTGGGTGACTCAGTCATTAAGCGTCTGCCTTCGTCTCAGGTCATGATCCCAGGGTCCTGGGATCGAGCCCCGCATCGAACCCCACATTGGGCTCCCTGCTCGGTGGGATGCCTGCTTCTGCCTCTCCCACTCCCCCTGCTGGTGTTCCCTCTCTCTCACTGTGTTTCTCTGTCCAACAAATAAATAAAATCTTTAAAAAAAAGTGTCAAAAAATAAGGAAACACATTTTGTTTTTTCTGACATATTGAATTTATATTTCTCTTTTTTGTTATTCTAAGTTGCACCACATTTATTTGTTTGGCTTTTTAACCCTTCCTTTGTAGACCTCCTCACCAGTCTTTTTTAAACTTAGAGGGATTCCCATTTGTGTTTCTGCTCCTTCTGTAGTTCCTATATTCATTGCAACCCTGATACTGTATTAGAAGGAGGATGGCTTTGGGTATGGCCCCAGGGCTATGGTGAGGAAAAAATCAGAGGGTCTCCCTTTAAAGAATTGGGATGTTATTTTTATTTCAGGGCGGCAATGATTTTGCCAGAGGGAAGGAGTCATTCTACTTTTAATATTTTTACTTTTGCATCTTTTACCCTTGGACTCTAGTGCCTGAACCTACAAGTCTGCTAAATCCTTCCATGACTTTTTATCACACCACAGACAGCATCCTTTCAAATGCAAGGTCAGGGTGTAAGTCTCTTTTGATATCACGGTTGTAAAATGAGAAGTGCTGCTTATTTCAGATAAAACCTCTTTTTACCTTTCCATAAAAGCTTTATTCTTTCCGCACATAATATCTGATTTTAACATTTCAGTAAAAATTAGAATAAAACTGAGGAGATGGAGTAATAATGTTTGTGACTATTGAAGTCACAGAAGTACAGGACCGGATGGTACATTTATAGGTCATTTATTTTCCCCTCCATTGTCAAATAAATTTGCTATTTAATCAGCCAGGGAAATGGGTCTGAAATCCTTATGCTACTCTGTGGCATCAGAATCTAATGCTTCTTTTTCAATACACAACAGTGTAAGTGATTGATTTAGAAGTTTAGTTATACTGAAGTAATTGAACTTCAGCATACAGAAGTGTTGTTTTTTTTTTTTTCTTAAAGGCTGATAAATATTAACTGGACGTGACTCCTTAACACATTCAAATTGTAATTTCTTTCATGCTTTGAGGACAAAGATGGAGATGGTCGCAGATTTTTTTTCTTGAATCCTCATCTCTTCAAATTAGTCTTGCTTTATTAACATCTAAGTATGAATTCCCAACTGGTAAGTCAGTCAGACTCATAGATGAAGGCTTAGACAAAATTGGATTTCATTCTTGAAGGTTGGGGAAGTATAAAAGTGGTGAGTTATTTCTTCTTCTCTGAATTGATTTAAAAATAAATTGTATAAAACAGTATATATAATTGTATTGTTTAGTCTATAATGTATAGAAATGTTATTTACACAAAGGAAGTGAATAAAGGCAAAGTTGTATTGGGCTAATGAAAGGATCCCAGGTGGCAACTGAAACCACAGGGACAAACAGACCCTGTTATATAGGAAGATATAAATACATATACTATAAATACTATAAATATATACCTTCTTTTCTTCCCTCAACTTCTTTAAAATAAATAAAATTATATAAAGTAATACTTACAACAATGTATAGGAGGGATTGTATTATATATAGGTAAAATATGTGCAATAATAATACCACAAAAGGGGGAAAAGACATCAATCTATATGGGAGTAATGTTTCTATAGCTCAATGGAATTAATATAATATAAATCTAAATTAGATTCTAGTAGGTTAAGATGTATTTAAAAATGCCTAGAGCAACCATTGAGGAAATAATATCTTAAGGCAGAAAAAACCCTTAAAGAAATTAAAAGCTTACACTGAAATATTCATTTAATGAAAAAAAAATAGTCACTTAGAGTAAAGGAGGAATACAAATACAAAATTATTGCTACAGATAGGGATATTTTATGACAATAGTAAGGTCGATTAATCAGAGAGACAAAACACTTAAAAATATGTACACACCTAAAAACAGAGCTTTAAAACATATAAAGTAACAAAGGGAGAAATAGAAATTCAACAATATCCCACTTTTAATAATGGAGACAACAACTAGGCAGAAGGCCAACAAGGAAATAGAAGACTTGCACCACTATAAACAAATCAGACTTAACAGACGACTGTGACACTCTACCCAACAATAGCAGAATAGATAGTCTTTTCAAGTGCACATGGAACATTCTCCAGGATAGACAATATCCAGGGCCATAAAATAAGCCCAAGCAAATTTAAGAGGATTGAAATAATACCAAGTATGTTCTTCAAAGACAATGGAACAAAACTAGAAACTAACATAAATTTGGTAAACTCAAAAATGTGTGGAAAATAAACAGCATGCTCCTACATAATTGCTGGGTCAAAGAAAAATTCATGAGGGAAATTAGAAAAAACTTTAACATGGGCAAAAATGAATCCATAGGACATCAAGACTTAGGGGATGCAGGTAGCACCATGCCTGGTGGGAAACTTATAGCTGTAAAGTCTATGTCAAAAAAAGAAAAAATTCCAAATGAACAGCCTAACTTTTTACCTTAGGACATTGGAAAAAGAAGAGTAAATCGAGTCAAAGAAAAAAAAAAAAGAAAGCAAATAATACAGTTTAGAGTTTACAGTAGAAGTTAATGAGATAATTGAAAACCAGTAGAGAAAATAAAAGAAACCAAAAGAAAATAAGTGAAAACAAAAATATATTCAAGTAAGATCAAGAAAACTGACAAATCTTTAGCTAAGTTGACTAAGAAGGAAGAGAGAAGACTAAAATTACTAAGAATGAAAGAGGTAATATTATCATGTACCTTATAATGGTTAAATGATTTAAACAATCACTATGAATAGTTACATGCCGATAAATGAGACGATTTAGAAAGAATGAATACATTTCTAGGAGGAGACCAAGTACTGAAGCAGACTCAAGAAGAAATAAAAAATCTGACTAGACCTATCACGAAGATATCGAACTAGTATAACCAAAGCAAAACAAAATAAACAAAAACTGTCCACAAGAAAAGCCCAGGCCCAAAGGTCTTCACTGTGAATTCTACCAAATATTTAAACAGGAGTCAGTGCTAATCCTTCACAAATTTTTCCAAAAATAGAAAGGAGGGAACACTTCCCAACTCATTCTATGGGGCCAGTGTTAACCCTGATACTCAAATCAAACAAACAAACAAAAACAACAGAAAACTATACACAAATATTGGTTGCTCAGTTACAGCATTGTTTCCTGGCTGTGACCAGATAATACAAAATATCAATGCTTAATTGAAAGCAAAACACAATTTACCACAATAAAAGACTGGAAGTGAAATGTTACAGAACTTAAACCAATAGATATAAATGCAGCACCTATCTGTATTGAATAAATATATTGGAAAAAAATCAAATACTGAGGAAGAACTCTGGCTTTAAGCACATCTGACCTGAAATCCAACCAGAAATCCAGTTCATTATTATTTTTTTTTTTTAGCAATTCACTGTATGAAAAAAAGAATTAGGAATGCAGGATGAATTCAGTGACAAAAATTCGGTGAATTTGGGCTAAGACTACAAAATAAACTTTTCCTGAAAATGTTGAGGAAAAGATTTCAAATCATTTTCAAAATGTATAATTTATATGTTGGTTTTCAGAAAAACATATCTAGTCTGTGTAGAAATTCATCTTGAAATATGAATGAGGCAAAAAGATTTTTTTAAGTGCATATATGTGTATATGGAATAAGTTTGCTCAGATAGCAAACTGCTATAATGGCCTATACAGGAAAATAAAGCCATAGAGTCTGGGTTTGTCTTCTTTGCCATACGGAAATCATTTCTATAAGACAAAAGTTATTTGAATCTCATCAGTTTTTCTTTTTTAAATTTCATATCTAACTTTATAGTGTAAGCCTTAATTAATAGCACATAGAATGTTTCCACCAGAGGCTCCGATGATTCTTGGGGGGCTTTGTTAAATAGTGTTCTGTTATCACATGAAAAAAGCTTGCAGTCATTCTTTCCTCTTGATTTTCCGTGTTTATCAACTGTATTATCTACTGCTATTTATCATCGATTGCAATTTAGTGACATGCAGCTTCATCTAAAAAATGAGGTGGCCAGAAGCATGCATTCCTCGGTGTTAATCACACACACACACACCCACACACACCCATGCACACACTCCAAAATATGTATAAATGGTAGATGTTCCTCTTCCTTTATGCCTACAGAATTATAATGGAAGTCACGTGGAAATACGGCGTGCCTGTCATCAATGAGTTCTTCTCTGCCCCTAAGCCACCTTTCTTTGTCCTACATTGTGATACTGGAACTGGACTCTGTAAACAGTTCTCCTGTAACAGGTGACAAATGTCAAGCATTATGGTAGAAGGCTCTGGAAGGGTACCACGGGAAAAAGGGTCTTCTCTTCCTGAATCTAGTGGCTTTTCCCTTTTGCTCTTGTGATGTGCCGCTGAGCTGCCCCTGGCATGCAGGCCCCTCAGGGGTGGGCATCCCAGCTGGTGGCTTCTTAGCAACTTTTGCCAGAACCGTAGAGAGAGCTTTCTAGTGAGGTTTGTTCTCATTCCACAGGTGGCTTCCTAGCAAGGGTCAGCTCCTCCCCCCTTCTTCCCAGCAGGTGACTTCTCAGTGAGTGCTGCTGGGATTCATTTGGGTGGTTTCTGCTTGCCAGGCCTGGAGTGCAAGACCTCAGCAAAACTCTTTGCCGCCAGATGGCTGACAGTTGACCTTTCTCCAACCAGTTCTGAATACTATCAGTCTTGATGTGGTTCTCTACTGAGATTCTCTTTCGCGGATACTCCATTTCAGCCCTAGAAGTGGCTGCCACTTACACCTGCTACTCCTTTAGTCTTTAGATTCTCTCTGGACTTCTTATCAGTTAATTCCCTCTTATAAAATAATAATTCTTCATATTCAATTTTCTGTGTTCAAATGACTTGGTTTTGTTGGTATTTCCTAACTGGACCCTGATGGATACAGATAACATTTTATTAGACACTTACCTAAATGTAAAAGACAAGGGTAGTAATTTTCCACATCAAAATAGGAAATACTTCTTCATATTTACCTAAACATCTTTCTTATATTTATATAAATATTTCATTTTTTTCAATATTTAGTTCATGGGAACCTCATCCATGTAATCCCTTTTTTTAAAAACTGATCTTTTTTTCTGAAAATGTAATTAAAACATCATAAAGATTCACAATTAATTGCATCTTTTACTGTGAGAGTTAGAAATGGAACTATTTAGAAGCCCCACTTGTTTTTCTTTCTTGCTATAGCCCTCTTTAAGACAGGAAATACAGACTCAATTTCCAGTTTGCGTTTTCAGAAAGGAAAGGGAAGGGAATAGGAAAAAAATCCCTCAGTTTTGTAACTGAATTATACCTCACGACAGCGTCACATTTCAGGTGTTCTTTGTACGGCTGCAACCTTCACAAGAGGGTGCAGAATGCAAAAAAGAAACGTTTCTTTTTATAATGTGACAGAGTTTTGCCAAAAGCAACTTTTCCAGTTTCTGGGGGGTGTGTTCCTCTTTTTAGGAACTCATTGATTCTGCAAGATAATTTGAGAAAAAAGAAACATAGTCCAATATGGGGAGGTATAAAGGCCACTTCCCATGGAAAGATTTGGCTGTCACCACATCTAAGATGTTTTCAGGCATGCTGGAATCATATGGTTAATTTTTACCTTGTTTCCATTGTGATTTTACTTAGAAACTTCTCATGTAATAACTGTTTGAAATAGCTGCTTTGTAATTGGAAAAGTAGGCACTTGGGCTTTTTAAAAATGCTATAGAACTTTAATTTGTAGTTTGTGAAATAGTGCTTGTAATGATCATTAATGTTTTATAACTTGAGGAGAAATCACTAACTAGAAACTGCAAGATTCAGTAAAAAAATAATTAAAGACCTCAAGCTATACTCGTTTAATGGAGTTAAAAATTGTAAAGAAATCTCATTTCTATAAGCAATATTCTGCAAAATAATGAATTTACCCAGTATTGCCATTTTGCAGATAGTCTAATGAATTGACAAAGTTAACATTTTTCAACAGTCCATAATATTTTCTTCCTCGCTTTGATTTAGCTTTTGATTATTACTTTACCATTTGCTGAATTTTGAAACATATTACCTTGATAATTCTACAGAATCTCCCGCCCTGTAACTATTTACACAAATCTTACGCAGTCAAGTGTAAGTGAAGAAATGATGCCATTATTAAAGGTTTATTCTAAACTTTGTACCATTCAAGACAAAAAGGAAAAAAAAAAAGGAGAGGGTGCCTGGGTGGCTTAGTTGGTTAACTGTCTACCTTCAGCTCAGGTCATGATCCCAGGGTCCTGGGATCGAGCCCTGTATTGGGGGGGTCCCTGCACAGTGCGGAGCCTGCTTCTCCCTCCACCTGCTGTTTCCCCTGCTTGTGCTCTCCTGCTCTCTCTGTCAAATAAATAAATAAAATCTTTAAAAAAAAGCAAAAAAAAAATCTCAAGAAATAAAGTCTCGCTCAATCGATATCAACACCATAACTCTTGTCATGTCTGCTTATCATATTTCTCTGTCTGAAAAAGACATAGATTATCATCATGTAACTAGATTCAAACTTTGATTCTAATTTGAACTATTTCTATCACCAGGAAACAAAATATAGGCAACATAGTCATTTAGAGACAAAATTTATCATTGAGAAGGGAATGTGGAAGGTAAAGTCATTGGAATGAAGGTGAATATTTTCCAGTGATGTAAATATACACTTTTCTTAACAAGTACAATAACTTGGTCACCTGACTCAGATTACCTCCACACTGTTTGTTTCAAGCACCATGTTTGCCTTTAGGCAATTTGAGAAAAAGTGTGTATCAAATGTGTAAATATTTCAGTGACTATCCTTCATTTCAGTATCAAACAACTACTTCTTTTTTTTTTCTTTTTTTCCAAGTTGTTTTGAAAGTTGTGGGGGGGAGTTGTTTTTTTTGTTTTTTTGAGACTAGGAACAGTTGAAGTAAATTTAAAAAAAAATTAGTAACATTCAGGAATAACTGTGGAAGTTCTTCCATCTAAGAGAAAAAAAAATAACACTGAGAATTTCATACACATTGAAGTCACTAATGCATTTTCATACAAATTTCTATTAAAATAAAATATGGCTCTATATAACTCTTTTAGGTCAAATTTAGGAGTTTCTAATAAATATAAAAGACATCACAAAAATGGTAAGAAAATTATGAATGAACTTGTGGATTCTGATACTAAGAATCACTAAAATCCGGGTGCCAGGGTGGCTCAGGTCACAATCCCGGAGTGCCAGGATCTAGTCCCTCATGGGGGCTCCCTGCTCAAGGAGGAGTCTGCTTCTCCCTCTGACCCTCCCCCCTCTCGTGCTTTCTCTCCCTCATTCTCTCAAATAAATAAATAAATAAATCTTAAAGAAAAAAAAGAATCACTAAAATCCAATCACAAATTAAATTGCTTTGATACTGGTTAGAAAAAAAATGTACCATTTAAATAGTTGAGTTCTAGGACTAGGAGCTGCTTCACTGAGCCATAGTAAGCAGATTAAAATTTACCTCCCCTTTTTTAAGGAAACAAGTTTTGTTAATTTAAAACTTTTAATTTATATCTTCTGTTCACTCATTTTAATAAAGTCTGAAGTTTCACACATAAGAAACGTGAAGTAAACACAGAATGCATATGTCAATTATAGCTCCATAAAGCTGGAAGAAGAAACCAACTACTCATTTTAAAAGATTTTCAGAGGACATTTCCTCACTTCTCTGGTCAATCCAGAAAAGAACAGAGGGAGCAACCCTGTGGAGACCGCACCGTTTGGACATTGTTCTAGCTCTCTGTGACTGTGATAGTAAAAATGATGAATTGTGGTATTTTGTGTCTCTAGCTATAGCCCTAGGTATTTACAAACTATTTAGAGTTTTATGCAGGGTTTTACCTTAAATTAGGTGGGAAAGCACTGTCATCATAGAATATTCATGACGTACACTAAACACACAAAACTTAAGTGAGAGGAAGGAGTTGAGGCTCTGTAGCAGGCTCTGAAAGATGTGCATAATCTAATCCCTAAAATTTATAAATATGTTACCTTACATAGCTAAAAGGCCTTGGCAGAAGTGATTAAGTTCAGCACCTTAAAATGGGAGATTAGTCTGAACTATTTGGGTAGATCCAATGTAATCCCGAAGTCCTCAAAAGTGAAAGATAGAACCAACACCACAGAAATAGGATTATAAGAGAATATTATGAAAACTTATATCCCAATAAATTGAACAACCTAGAAGAAATGACTAAATATATAACCTTCCAAAACTGAATCAGGAAGAAATAGCAATTTTGAACAGATTTTTCACTAGCATGAAATTTACTCAGGAATCAGAAATTCCTAACAAATGTCCAGGATCAGATGGCTTCACAGGTGAATTCTACCAAACATTTAAAGAAGAGTTAATACCTATCTTTCCCAAACCATTCCAAAAAATAGAGGAAGAAGGAAAACTTCCAAATTTCTTTCATGAGGCCAGCATTCCCCTGGTACCAAAGCCAGACAAAGACACTCCAAAAGAAGAAAACTGTAGACCATTATCTCTGATAAACAAAGAAGCAAAAATCCTCAACAGGATTGCTAAAATATTAGCAAGCTGAATCCAACCATACATTAACAAAAAGTAGAGATGGAGGCAGGAAAGTCAGTCAGGAAAGAAGAGATGTTGAAAGAAGGCCAGGTGATAGGATGTGAGATGGATTCCATCTTCTGTGGCTGGCTCTGAAGGTGGAGGCAGGGGACGACCCGCCAAGACTGCCTCCTAGGATCTATAAAAGGCAAAGCAATGGATTATCCCTTCCAGCCTAAGGAAAGAAGCCTAGCCCTGCTGACACTTTGATTTTTGCCCAGGGCAACCTGTGTCAGATTTCTGACCTACCAAACTGTGAGATGATCAATCTGTGTTGTTTCAAGCCACTATTTGTGGAAATTAGCAGGATAGAAAGCTAACACAGGATTAAAATATAACAGTTTAGAAAGAAATGCAATGAGGGGATTAAAAGTCAGAGGCAATGAGTATGATATAAGGCAGCCGAGGACTTTGGGAGGTGGAGAGTGATGGCATAAAACAAGCAGAAAACAGTGCGGGACGCAAAAGTATGTCAACGTTTTTGGACATACATATACTGAACTAGAAGAGAGATGAACCCCCACAGGTAATTAGGGGCCAGAGTAAAAGATACTTTATGAACTATGAAAGGATTCTGAACTTTATCACAAACATTTTAGGGTTTTAAGTAGGAGACTGACATGACCTTTATATATATATATATATATATATATATATACACACATACATACATATATATATATATGTATATATATGTGTGTGTGTGTGTGTGTGTTTATAAAAACATCAGTCATCTAGTGAAGGTAATGGATTGGGCTGGAACAATTCTGGAGGCAAAGAAACAAGTTAAAAGCCTGTTGAAGTAATTCAGATTATAGCTGATGTCTATAGGACAACCGTAGTGGGATGGAAAGAAGTCTGAAATGCTTAGGAGGTGTATTACACTGACAGGTGGAGGAAGACCAAAAAATCAAGGACAAAACCCAGGTTTCTTGCTTGAGCAACCAAGTCATTTACCGAAGAAGGCCTAGAGAGGGGACCAATCTTGTGAAGGAAACAATAGGAGTTCCATTGTGGAAATATTGAAGTTGACATGTGCATAAGCCATTTAAATGGAGGGAACATTGGGAATTTGGATTCAATTTGTGAATGAGTTTGGGGCCAGTGGTACATTGTGAGAATTCCTAGTACATGGATGATGTTGACTTTCTGAGTATGAAAAGAAAGAATGAAAAGTTAGTATGTATACAGTAACATCTGAGAAGTATTGAGAAATGGCATTTGGAAGTTAGTAGAAGACAGACAGCAGGTAACAAAGCAGCAGTAAATAAACAAAGTTGATTCTTAGATTTGTAGCATTTGCCAGTTTCTCCGGGGTAAACATTTCTGCCATTATTTATATTTGAGCCACCAGTGTTATATCCTAGTGCAGTTGGGAAAAGAAACACATAATTGGCTCCCTTGAATCAGTGGGAGCTGGTGCCATTAATATCCATGAGAAACTTGGAAGGAGAAATGGAAGCAGGAACAATGAGAAATTACAAAGATTGCATGTAGAAAAACCCTTAGAGACTTTGATTATGAAGGGAGGAGAGAGATGGGGACTGCAGGATAAATTTTGTTTCATCTTTGGTTGGAGGAAGAACTGAGTCAATTTGAGAGGTAATAAATAGCCAGTGGAGTGGAAAGGAAAGGGGTGTTTGAAAACTGAAGTCTCTAAGGAGCTGAATATGTGCATGGGGACCTGGGGGAAAATGGGATCACAAGGATAAGATGAAAATTTTGGACAGAAAGAGGGTAAGCTCTTCACTTATAAGAGCAGAGCAGGAAGGGATAAGTTGAGCTTATATGTTTATTGTGGGAATTATAGAAGTTACTCTATGATGTATGCATATTTTGCAGTGTAGTAAGTCAGATAAAATTTGAGGTTGATGGAAAAGTGATGAAGATGGGAACTTTAAGGAGATTCCAAGTAGGAAATAAACATTTCTGGGAAGTGTTTTCTTTCGGTGAGGTCAGTGACCACAAATTTATAGAGGCACAGAACTATCTACTTGAGATATTCTCCAGCAGCTCCCAGAAATGCAGATGTAAACAAAGAAGCCAGGCAATTAGACCTAAACAGGGTTGGCCTTTAAATGGAGTGCCAGAGGTCCAATGGGGCAAGGAAGTTGAAGAAATTGTGTAGAGGGAGCTCTATTAAAGGAATAGGGTGTGGAATTTTTGCTCTATAGGAAAAGAGGTCAAGGTAGTTAAGGGCTGTTAAATATAAAGAAAGAAGGGGTATTAAGAGAACTAAGTAGGTAAAAATATAGCATAAAATGAGAATAACTGATTAACAATACTGGGAAGAAGAGAAATTGTGGTCAGGCAGGTGTAGGCCTGGATTACAGAGGTGGCGTTACTTTGAAAGCTGTAACTAGAGAGTGACCATGTGAGTAGGAGACAGAATAGAGAACAGTTGAAGGCCATAGGAGATGAGATCAGAAGACTACAAGGTCAGGATTATGTATTAGTCATTAATTTGGATATTGAAGTCACTGATGATAATGCTAGAAATTAAAGAGAAAGAGCATTGCTTTCAATGATATGGATGATAGCGTTAAGGAGTGAGGATAAAGGCTGTTGTATGAGTAATATGAGTCTGAAATAGCATTTAACCTGGATTGGAGGAATAACCGGAAGTAGCAGTGGCTGACATGCGAGGTCTGTCTTCCTCTTGTTTATGGGGAATACTAGAGCTTTAAGGTAATTGATATTTTTGAGGTGGGCGTGAGGATGGGAATCAGATTCTGGTTAAATCTACAAAGTAAAAGTAATTTTTTCACTGGAGCAGGAGCTCAACTGCTCTTTTCTGAAATTCGGATCTTAGAATTTTCTTAGAAATTTTCTCCTTGTGAGAAGACTTACCTTGTAATTTTGGTTTGGAACAATCTCAATGGACTTTTTTTTTTCCTTAAGATTTTATTTATTTGACAGAGAGAGACACAGCAAGAGAGGGAATACAAGCGGGGGAGTGGGAGAGGAAGAAGCAGGTTCCCAGCAAAGCAGGGAGCCCGATGTGGGACTCTATCCCAGGACTCTGTGATCACGCCCTGAGCTGAAGGCAGACTTAATGACTGAGCCACCCAGGTGCCCCTCAATGGACTTTTGTGTATAACTTAAAAAAAATGCAAACACTTTATATGAAAGAGGGAATTCGTACACTTGTGTTATTATTTATTTTATCATTTGACTAAATAAATTAATCTGTTGCTTTACGATGAGAGGCTTTGAGGCGAAGAGCAAAGCTAGAAGTTCAAATGCATTTAGGCATCTGTGTGGAGAAGGAGAGGAGGGAGTGGCAAAATGCTCGAGAAGCAGACACAAGAATTGCTAAAGAACATATTTCAGTGTAATGTAATTTTACTTCCAAACTTTGACCTCCTATATAAGCCTTAGATTTGAGAGAATGAGCAGAGATACTCAAAGATTGGATAGTCACTTTCTTAGTTATTTCTAAATATTGGCCTCCGGACCTTTCAGCATTTAATATCTCATCTTTAGTTGACTACCAAATAGGCGCATTGTTTTATTAAAGCAGTGATCTCTTTGTCTCTTCGAAAGTGTACCTCCTTATTTTGTTCTTGCCTGTTTATCATTGTCCTCAGAAAAACTAGCACCTACATTAACATCAAATGAATCCATAATGCGTAAAGCTATCCACAGAAGTTAGTAAATGAATAATATTGATTATAAAGGTGTTACCTTTAAAAAGCATTTGTTTGAAAGGATTGTCAATGCACTTATTCATTTGGGGTTCTATTTTTTGAATGATTGAGTGAGTTCATTTCCTTAAGGTTGAAAGTTACCTCAAGGTTCAAAATAATCTGTGTTCATGAAGTCAAGCATATGCAGCACAAGGAAGAGTATCTAGCACAAAAGAAAGTCAATTAATGTTTTCTATTATCACCATTATTATTATTTATAATACAAAGCAGATATTCATAGAACTTTTTGCCTAATGGAGTAACTAAATGTTGAATAATGGGAAAGTTAATAGTAATACACATTTAAAAACTTTCAATATTTTAGTATGATTAGAGCAATCCTGTCAAATTTGCATGTTGCCCTTTAAACCATGCAACTTTAAATTTTACCTTTTAATGTATGTGCCTTCCTGCCCAAATAACTTAGTAAATCCCTGGAAGGCAAAAAATGTATGCTTTATTCATATGACACATAAAGGAGCCTCAATGTACTTAGCATTACTATCACTACTTGGTTGGATGGAGGTCTTCCAGATAAAGGGAAATGTGGAAAGGGTTGACTCTGAAGTATTTGCTATCTTTTAAAAATCAATATGAAGTGAAATTGTAATATTGTTTGAGTCTTAGAAACAAAGCATAATAATCACAATACTCTTGCCATTCCTTTATTTCTTTCTGTTAGGGCAGTCCTGAAGAAAGTCTTCTGGGCCTTTGAAATCTCTTTTAAACAAATCCCTTTCATTATCTTTTCATATAGGTTGGAGTTTATCGTTGCAAATAACAGAATCCATTCTGACTACTCTAAATAGAAAAAGATTTTATTAAAATCATGTTTTATACCTCACAGAAGTAGTGTGTTTAATGGAGCTGGTATTTCTTTTACCATGACATGATTATTTGCAATAATAATTGTGAGAAGAGGGGCGCCTGGGTGGCTCAGTCGGTCAAGAGTCCAACTCTTGATTTCAGCTCAGGTCTTGATCTCAGGGTCATGGGATTCAGCCCTGCCTAGAGCTCCCTGCTCAGTGGGGAGTCTGCTTCCCCCCCTGAAATAAATAAATAAGTCTTTAAAAAAATAACTGTGAGATGAAATAAAATATAATTATGGCCAGAAAAAAATGCAAAATTTTTACTGACTTTTTAACATACAGTAATGCCAGTAAAATTTATTTAAGTCACAATTAAAAATTTAATATAAATTACAGTATAAAACGAAAAAGTGATAGATTGATACTTTTAAAATATATTAATGCATTTCTTTAAAAATTGAAAATTTATTTTCTATATATTAATGTGTCAATAATGGATAATAACACGACAGTTTCTGTTTTTAAACTTTAACTTAGGAAAATCTGTCGATCACTATAAAAATAGATTTTTTTGCATATTCTTGTTCAATAACTAGTATATCAGGTCAATCTAACTTCACTTATAATTGAAGAACTTTTTTTTAATTTTCATTTTGAAATTTTTACAAGACAACAGAAATACAAATAATATGGATAAAAATATACATATTTTTAAGTATGAAGTTTTAGAGCCTTGGCACCTGCAATAGACCAGCCTAGATAAGGTTACTTTCACCTCTGACAGAGAAACTACACGTTGATGGATTTCTGCAGAGAAGAATTAAGTTGCAGTGCATGAACCTAGGAGGACTTATGCAAGGTAAACTGTTTCATATGTAAATAAAATATAGTATTGATAGAACTTTCTTCAGAGATTTTATGTTACATTTCTTTAAAGATTGATTTATTTATTTGAGAGAGAGAGGGAGAGAGAGTGGGAAGAGGACAAAGGGAGAGGGAGAGAGAGAATCTCCAGCAGACTCCCTGATGAGCATAGAGCCCTACTCAGGTTCCATCTCAGGACCCTGAGATCATGACCCGAACTGAAATCAAGTCATGCACTTAACCCATTAAGCCACCCAGGAGCCCCTGTCACATTTTTGTTGATGGAAATGAAAGGATCTCACTATGTCCTGGACTGCTCATTAAAATTATTTTGTAGTATAATATGACACTAAGATCAGAAAGAGCCAGGTTCAAACCCTTCTTTTTGTTGCCACCCATCACTTTTATATAAAGACAAATCGCATCATCTCAGTGAGGTTCACTTTCTTTTCTGCAAAATCAGGGTTTTCAGGATCGATTGAGCTTTATCTAAAACACTTAGTCTACTATCAGAAAAGCACATATGTGATACTAAGTAAATAACAGTTGACATGTCTGCTTGTCTTTCTGGTTTGTTTATTTAATTTTTGTTCATGAAGAACAAAATTTTAGAAATGTTTGCTTCTCATGATCATGTTCATGCTGAGCAGATAACACATTGAAAGGAGAATTCAAGATAACGCGCTGATGCTTGTTGAAACACACAAACACACACACGCAGAGCCCAACCAGCACGCCTCACACTGGTGGCCGACCTGTTGTTCAGGGTATTGGTTCTCTCCATCTGAGAGGATTTCACTGGATTGGCAGCATTTGCCTCTCAGCCCTGTGCTTGGAGTCACCGATGCCACTGGAAAACTGTTCATATCAGTCCCAAAGAAGCAAATTTTTAGGAGTAGATATGCTTACAGATGACTTTATACTACTACTAGACAAAAAATATATATATTTATGTAATAAATAACCCATGTACTTTGAAGACAGATTTGGTTAGATGTTTAGATGATGAAAAGAACAAAACTTTGATTAGACAAACAGAGCGAAGCTGTTTTCAATTATCATCAACTAACATCTATTTACTTCGAGGAGAATAATTTTTTTTTATTCTTCCTTTTTGGAATTTTGGCCTCCTGAAGAAAGGAAGTTTAAGAAAGCTGGACCAGGTGCCAAGAGTGACTCAGAATATCCTCTCTCATAATTTTGGGGTAGAACAATTTGCTTATTCCAACATTCTATTCTCATTAAGTGTTAAAACTCAAGCCTGCATTATGCTTTTTACCTACCTAGGTTTGAGTGGTATGGGAAGGTGGAATGGTTACCTCTTCCCAATTTATCTTCTTTTTAATTCAGTCGAATTATAGCTGTTCATATATAGTAATTCCCACAAGAAGATTTCCTGGATGAGTCGCTAAACACATAGAAATCCAAATGACTAAGTTAATAATGCACGTCAAAAGTATCAAACAAAAAATGTCCCTTCTGTCTCTAACCCTTTTTGGATAAAGACACATACTTAGCATCAAACATACCACACAATAGAGTATCGGCTTTTTAAAAGGTTTTTGTTTGGATTCTTCAAGTTATCCTCCACGGGGTCTTCAAGGCCCCTGGGCAATGTTTTATACCAGATTGTGTTTTGTTAACACTCCTGAACTTACTCTATTAATAATTAGCCACAGTGGAATTTTAGAAATATTGTTCTTTCATTGTCAACTATTTTTCTTGATAAAATCTCACAAAGTGTATTGATCAACGGGGGAAGGATTTAATAACACAATATTAAGCTATGTGACTCCAAAATTAAATTTAATGCACAAAAGTTAATGTCTATAAAATGAGCAACTGGATCTTTCAACCAGAGCACTTACCCATGGTTTCTCTGGTGGACTGGGCTTCTTTGAAGCACCAGAGCAGTTCTTATGGTGGCTCATGTCTCCAAGCATGAGGATTCCAGTGACCGGAGAAGAAAAGTAGCAGCATCTTTTGTGGCCCAGCTTTGGAAGTCACACAGTGTTACTTCTGCTGAATTCTATGATTTTATTCTATTGAGTCACTAAGGCTAGCCTAGATTCAGAGGGAGGGGATATAGATACCATAACTTAATGGAAAGAGTTTATGGGTCTGTTTTAAAACTGCTACAGGTAAAATATATATCAGCAAGTGGTCATAAGGCATAATAAATTAACTTGCATTATCAACATTCTAAGTTGAGTAAGAAGCCAATGACCGCATTGCAGCATAAACATATAGATAGATACACATGGAGATGGCATTCCAGTTAATTCATTACTCATCAGATTCGTATTGATGGAGATACTACAGGCCAGATTATAGTTCAGAGGAGGGGGTAAGAAACTCTGAATATAGACAAATCATAGCATCTATCTATCTATCAGCAAAGTTTTAAGAAATGTTGAGATTTTTAACATGAAACAAATTTTCCTAGGGGTTTGAATAGAGTAGGGAAAGTGAAAGAATTGAGTCCTCAACCAATTTCGAGTGGGGTGAACCAGCCGTCTTTCAAAGGATGTGCCTCCGAACCGTATTATATTAAATTTCAACCAGCAATTTAGTGATCATTGTGAGATTAATTTTAATTTGAATTAGTTTTGTGGATTCTGTTCATTTATTTTTTCTTATTAAAAGGTTTTATGGATGTGTAAGAGCTTTAACAACTTATCAGATTAATGTGTGTACCTTTTAAATTGTCATTATAGTAACAGTAATTCATATTACAAAAACAAGAAGATTGAAGAAACAGAGATTTAAGAGATTATTTAAACTGCATGCAAGAGAGCTGAGCCATTACAGTAAACATTTTTGCTTTAGATATGGTCTGTTGAAAATTGTCATTAAGAAAAATATATGAACTGCCTTCTATACAGGAAGTAGGAAAAAATAAAAAGCTTTTTAGTTTAAAAAAGAAAAAAGATCAGGTTTTGAAAGCCTGGCCAGATTATTTAGTACATGTTTCTTAACTTTTAGGAGGTGCTCATTTAAACCATGTCAACAGTATAAAAATATTTTAAAAGATCTCCACTGAAATATACTCTTCAATTATACAAATTGAAAACATCATTTTGTACTAATATTTAAAATTCATAATAGAATCTACTTGATAAGAAATTGCAAGATAAAAATTTCTTTATATTAATGAAAGAAAGTTCCCTAGAATTTACCGGGTCTTCCTGATATTTAACTTCAATAATTTTTTAAAGATGCTTTCAAGGATTAGTAAAAAAATCAGCTCTTAAATCCAGAATTCTACATATCTTTCCATAATTTTTCTATTTTTAAAAATTATCAAGACTGATGGATGTGCCTTAATGGAAATCACGAAGTCGTGTTTTATTTTTTATTAATTTTTTAATCTTTTCAAGTTTGGGATATTGACACTGATATGAAAATTTTATGGAAACATTGTGAATTACTATTGGGCTGAAATTAGGCTAGATGTACAGTCAAGAAAAGATGATAATGATGATGTATAGTAAGACTGGCATATGGATCCCTAAAAACAGCCATATAACTTTGGCCAGATGTGTGAAGAAAACAACCCTTATGAAAACACTGGTCTAATTCAGTCATTTTTCAAATTTCAGTTGGGAAAGTGTTCAGCTGACAGCAAAACTACAGTCTTGTGACAGTCTCCTGACTCTAATTTGAAAGTTCTCCAGATGCATCCTTTTAAAAGCATACAAATTTCTATTATTATGGTTTTATAAGGTAGAGCTTTTTAATTTCTCAGAATCAAATGGAAAGGTATAATTGCTTATGTTTAATGATTCCCCTGATTGTTTGATAACATTTTCTAAAAGACCATGATTCAAAATTTTTTTACACGTTTTTTAGTAACGGTTCTTTTGTTAGGACAATGGCCACCAGAGGGCAGTAAATATGCCTGTAATAGGAACTAATCAACTAAGGTGTCAAGTATTTTTTATTGCATAAATTTTGCATGGCTTGTATTTCAAATTGTTTTTAAATATTTTATACTAGTCAATAGTTTTAAATGCAAATCTTATTAGTATTAAAGTAAATGTGATGGTCAAATACGTATATGATACTGATAATAAAAATAAGAAGTATTTATTAAGCAATCTCTTACATGCTGGGTATGAGGCTAAACACTTTACTTATTCTCTGCTTGACTTATTTCACTTAGCATAATCCTCCCAATTCTATCCATGTCGATACAAAATGTCAGTATTCATCCTTTCCGATGGCTGAGTAATATTCCATTGTGTATATATATATATATATATATATATATATATATACCATCTACGTATTTAAACGAAGTTGCAATTTATTAGTTATTACACTGACTTGAACAGTCAACTGATTCTGTGTTTTGTGATCATAGTGGCAAGAGGTGCTTTGATGATCTGCTAGTGACTTAAGGAACCAAGGACTACCCTAGTCTTCATTCAGAGTATGAGCAAATGGGGAAATCACCTGAATTTGTTTTCTGGTTATACTCCTCTCGTCTTCCTTACTTAATATGATAGTGCAATTTATGATATTTATGCAAAAATAATCTATAGAAATCCAAATCTTGAAGTCAGAACTGTCAGACTCATAAATTGATTTAACAATATTGTAATGAATTAGAATAGACAGTATTCAGTCTGAATAATCAGTACCTCATAAAATGTTGAGTTTATCCATTAGTTTAATGCATATTTGGAATACTTTTTATTATCTGGACTAGGAAAATTTCTTGATTAGACATTTCCTTAGGTTTCATTTTGTAACATGCTTACAGCATATTGAGCTCAAGAGATGAATTGTTCATTTAAGGTTCATTTAAAAGTGTCAGGCAGTACAGTAATTTAGCACTTTTCCCCCCTGGCTGCCAACTGCAACTTGGCATCATACATCAGGGCTGAATGGCACAGGTTTTTGGAGACCACAGTTTGGTTTCTGCAAGTCTCATGGGCATGAATAGCAACTTTTCAAAAGCGCTGTTATCCCCAGACTATATATATAAAATGCCATCTAATTTGAATTGCTTTAAAAAATAGCTTATTACAAATATATCTGATTTATTCTTCCTGTTCATTTAGTTGTTAATACTACTAGCCATAACAAATCATAACTGTTGACTACTATTCATTTCCTAATTGGTAATATTGAACATTTATCAAAAAGCCATTTTTCATTGTATGGTCAGCAATCAATTTTAGAGCTATGGAGAATTTGAAAAGCAGAAGATAAAGAAATAAAAATAACAATTTCCCTGGAGGAAAATTTGCATATAGGAAGAAAAATCAAAGCCTCGAACAATACCCCAAGTGTGAGTGCTGTTTCTTTTTTAAAAATCTACCATTTATTGAGCCCTTGCTCTCTGTTAGGCATCAAGCTGATATTATTACAATTTTTCTTTTCCAGGTGAGAAAAATACGGCTGGGGGGGATTAAGTAGCTTAGTCATATGGGGAGGGAGTGTCAGAGGTGGACTCCAGTGTAGCATTGTCTGACATCAAAGCTTACGCACCAGACACAGCGCTACTCTGCCTCTCTTGAAATGCTTTCCGTTTAGAATCTCAACCTCTGTATGGATGGTTGGACAGAATTTAAAAGATAATAGTGACAATTTACCAGCAATTCTGAAAGTTATGCATTTTCCTTTTAATTCCTGAAATACAATAAAGGTTTGTGTTCTGTAACAGACACCCTAAAAAACAAGGGCTTGCACTAAACTGAATTGTAATTATCTTCCACCTGACTGTCCAGGAGGATGCTGTCTAGGATTGCTTGCTTAACATGGTGGTGTCAGACCTAAAGCTGCTTCTGTCTTATTCTCTGCTTAGTGAGTTGCCTTCATCTTCATACCCAAGACACTTTCTACCAGCATGTCTACATTCCAGCCTGGGAGCTGAAGGGAAGAGAAACAGAGGGCACGTCCCCTTCTTTACGAGACCAGGAAGTTGCCTGTATTTCTTCTTCTTCTTCTTTTTAAATTGAGATACACTTAACATAACATAAAATTTACATTAAAAAATTGTAGAATGTGGAGTCACCTGAGTGGCTCAGTCGGTTAAGTGTCTGCCTTCAGCTCACGTCATGATCTCAGGGCCCTGGGATCAAGCCCCGCATCAGCCTCCCAACTTAGTGGGGAGTCTCCCTCTCATTCTGCCCCTTCCCTGACTTGTGCTCTTTCTTTCTTTTTCTCTTTCTTTCTTTCTTTTTTTTTTTTTTTAAGATTTTATTTATTTATTTGACAGAGATAGAGACAGTCAGTGAGAGAGGGAACACGCAGGGGGAGTGGGAGAGGGAGAAGCAGGCTCCCAGCAGAGGAGCCTGACGTGGGGCTCGATCCCGTAACGCCGGGATCACGCCCTGAGCCGAAGGCAGACGCTTAACCGCTGTGCCACCCAGGCGCCCCTCTTTTTCTCTTTCTTAAATAAATAAATAAAATCTTTAAAAAAATCATAGAGTGCGTAAGTCAGTGATTTTCGGTATAAGCACAAATTTGGGCAAACTTCACCACTACCTAATTTCAGACTCTTTCCATCATCTTCCACCAAAAAACCACTACCTCCTTCCCCTGGCAACCAAGTTATCACTTTTTTTTTGTCTTCTGCTTTTTTTTGGTAGCTCTAAAATTGATTAATTTACTTTCCCTTTCTATGGGCTTGCCTATTTTGGACATTTCATATAAATGGAGTATACAATATGTGGCTTTTTGTGACTTCTTTCTTTCACTTAGCACAATGTTTTCAAGGTTCATCTATGTTGTAGTTTGTATCAGGACCTTATTCGTTTTTATTGCAGGATAATATTCCATTATATAGACGTGCCTGTGTTTTATTTATCATCAGTCGATGGGCATTTAGATTGCTTTTGTCATTGGCCAAGGCTTTGTCGTAATGATATTGGGGATATTGAGAAAGTTTAGAAAGATCATGGCAACTAAAAATGGCAGCTAAAAATCTATTAGTTAATCTAATTATCTATTACCCTCAGGTAAGGGAAGGATAGATATTTGGAAACAAATAGTATTTACCATAATGCATCCTTTTGAGCACAAATAACGATGCATTCTCTTCTTCCCATGTAAAGAACACAGTCACTCCTTCCCAAGAAAGACAACCCAAATTTCTGTACCAGGGCCATCTTCAACTAAAAGTCTTAGATATTTGAAAGAGGTGCTCCTCCAAGTGCACCACCTCTAAATTAAATGATATGTTATCTGCTCCCCAGCACATCCAATATGTAATGATGATGGAATAGGAAAACCACACTATAAGCTTCTACTTGGTAAAGGCAAGAATGGAAAATACCAGCAAGCAATGATTCACATAAAATATCATGGACTACTGGACAGGAATAGAAAAGTCCTGAGATAGCAATTGAAGAAATTCCTTAGTTAGGCCGTCTGGTTTGCTCCCTGGAAGAATCTATTTTGTTTATTGCTATCTGTGATCCCTGATACTATTGCCTGGAAGGTTCTTCCTTGTCAATTAATCTGCACGAGTCATACCCAGAGTGAACATAAAGAGAGAATCAGCCATCTGAAAATAGACTGAGGTGAGAATGGAGTAATCTTAATCTGATTTTTAGCTGTTCAGTTGGGTCACATTGTTTGGCTTGTATGGGAGAAAACTTCCGGGCCACAGACTTACCTCCTGCTAAAATTATCTTTTCAGAGCCACTTCTTTTTTTTTTTTTTTTAAAGATTTTATTTATTTATTCGACAGAGATAGAGACAGCCAGTGAGAGAGGGAACACAAGCAGGGGGAGTGGGAGAGGAAGAAGCAGGCTCATAGCGGAGGAGCCTGATGTGGGGCTCGATCCCACAACGCCGGGATCACGCCCTGAGCAGAAGGCAGACGCCCAACCGCCGTGCCACCCAGGCGCCCCTTCAGAGCCACTTCTTAAATTATTTCAGTTGGTTTCATTAATTCTGCAATGCCCCAGATTCCAAGATTCTTGGTCACCTTAGATTTCAGATAGCAGAGTGAGAAAATCTATCTAGAAAGAAACCAAATTCCTTTCAATTTCATTGTATACACTTGGTAGCATTAATCTTAGTCATTCTTGTTCAGTTTTGTTGGAAGTGCCAAGAAACAATGAATACATACCAATTTTGTGATTTTCCCACATAATTTCTCAAGCTCAGAGACACATGGTCTGCCCCCCAACAGTTGCAGATAATTTCCCCCAAATGCTTCCTCCACGGCATAATGACGACACTGGTTTTCATTTTTTGCAGTTTCTGACTTTTAGAGGATAATTGCTAGTTATTCTTGATTTTTTTTTATAATCAAATTTTGTATTTATTAAAATATTCAGTTACTGTAACATAGACCTAAATTTGCACTGCATGTGGTCTGGCCATAACTAGGGAGTGTGGGTGGCACAAAGATGACCTTGTACCAGGGATTTAGGCTCATTGTATGTCATTACTACACCATCTCTAGGGCATTGCCTTTTCTCACAGAGTTCAATGCACCTTGTCTACATTCCACCTAGGGGAATGGTGAAAAGATGAGAGGAGGACACCCTTTGTTTCAATGGTGTGGCTCAACAGTTAACACAGATCACTTACGATCACATCCCGTTGAGCAGAAATTGGCGAAATGGGCACACCTGGGTGTAGAGGAATATGAGAATGGAGCCTTTATTCTGAGCGGTAATGCACTCAGACACAAAGCAGGGGTGTGCTTTTGTTTTTAACGAGGAGGGAATAAATATTGGGGAAAACTAGCTGTATCTTCCCTACTTTCCCACCTGTTACTATGAGAAATCACAGTAAGAATTGGCAGCAGTTTAACAACTATGTGCAAGTCAAACTGTATATTTTTTTTTAAAGATATTATTTATTTATTCGACAGAGAGAGAGACAGCCAGCGAGAGAGGGAACACAAGCAGGGGGAGTGGGAGAGGAAGAAGCAGGCTCCTAGCGGAGGAGCCTGATGTGGGGCTTGATCCCAGAACGCCGGGATCACGCCCTGAGCCGAAGGCAGACGCTTAACCGCTGTGCCACCCAGGCGCCCCTGTATATTTTTATTATAACATTTATCTCTGAAACCTGGTTTTTCTGATTCCAAACAAATTTTATTGGGACTCTAAGCCTATGGTATCATACAAATGCAATAACTAGTATAACGGTACTAATTTCAGGGGTAACATTTAAAATTAGATACTGGCAAGTTATTGTCCTTCTTACTCTTATTCTTTAACCTTCAATTTTGTACTCTTTCAAGAGAGGTGTTCCAAGAACAGGGAAGAACAAACGATCTACACCTAAATTGGGTATGTAAGAAATGGAGGAAGAGGATAAAAACAATAAAATAAATTTTAAAAACCTAGGTTTCATAGAGTTGATTTTTAATTCATACATTGATTAATACAATGTCAGACTGAGAAATGTTATTCCAACTGAGATCTAAAATAATATTTATAAGTAAATCTTTTATATTTTATTTATTTATTAAGATTTATTTAAAGATTTATTTATTTATTTGAGAGAGAGAGCGAGAGAGAGCATGTGGAGGGAGAGGAGAGAGAGAATCTCAAGCAGACACCCTGCTGAGCATAGAGCCCTGTGCTGCTTGATTCTGACCATGAGATCATGACCTGATCCAAAATCGAGAGTCAGATGCTTAACCGACTGAGCCACCCAGGTGCCCCTTTTACATTTTAGCTACAGAAATTTTGTTCACCTAAGATTCATCCTTCTTGGCTGAAGGATGCTCACTTCAATGCTTTCCCTTTCCTTGCCTATCACTTTATAAGATCTCATATTAAAGATAATGGTATCATTGTGAACATTAGTTTCATATGTTATGATTTTATTCTATTCAAAGATTTGATACTCAAATAGAATTTGATAATTTATAGTAGCCAATGTGTTATTTTTAAAATGATTGTACTTAAGACATCTTTTGTTTGCTTTTTGTAGGGTGATAATTTTACTTAAAAATCTAAATCTAATTTTCCTCCTTTTTTTGTGGAAGTACAAATTAAAATCTGGTGTCAGGTGATCTGGATGATTATAGGCCTCCTGTCACTCTTTTAACAAATTCTAATGATGAATCATAGAAAAATTCCACTTTCATTACCATAATAGTTTTGGGAAACAGTGTCTCCTCTAGATGCCATAGGGTATTGGTTCCTCCAGGGTCGTCATAAGGGCTATTAAAAAAAGAAAAAGGGGCGCCTGTGTAGTGCAGTCGTTAAGCGTCTGCCTTCGGCTCAGGGCGTGATCCCGGCGTTCCAGGATCTAGTCCCACATCGGGCTCCTCGGCTGGGAGCCTGCTTCTTCCTCTCCCACTCCCCTGCTGTGTTCTCTCTCTCGCTGGCTGTCTCTCTGTCACATAAATAAATAAAATCTTTAAGAAAAAAAAAAGAAACAGATTCTCTTAACACATTCTGGCTTGGAGTAGATGTATTTTTATATTACGGCTTAGAATTTGGGCCAGGATACATTCCCAATTGGTTACCCGTGGGAATGTATCCTGGCCCAAATGGCTTGCAGATACATGCTGTTTGGCTAATACAGTACCTTAAAAATAAGACTGAGCCTTCTGGTTCTGCAAATACTACCATCAGTTGCCTCTTAAAAACAGGAATAAACAGGCCAAGTGAATAAAAAAAATAAGACTGAATTGATTGCTGATGTCTTAAAAAATTATATATGTTACATTAAAAAATCATATTTGCAGCTTTTCTTTAAAAAATAGAGGTTAAGATTTGGCTCTGTGAGGTCCCATTATATGAGCTAAGTAAAGGCTGCCCTCTTAGAAGGTAAAGGGGTACTTTTTCTGGTCCAGTCAGCTATTACTGGTCTCTTACTGCTTTTTTTTTTTAAGATTTATTTATTTATTATTTTATTTTATTTATTCAGAGAGTGTGCATGCACAAGCAGGGTGGGGCAGAGGGAGAGGGAGAGAGAGAATCCCAAGCCGACTCCGCACTGAGCAGGGAGCCCGAATCAGAGCTTGATTTCATGGCGGTGACATCATGACCTGAGCTGAAAGCGAGTCTGATACCTAACTGACTGAGTCACCCAGGTGCCACTACTGGTCTCTTATTGTTGTTGGATATTCCACATCTGGCTAGATATAGGACTACCTGATGCAATTTCAGTGGACTTGGAAGGTAGAGGAGAGGGGAGGGCAAACAATGTTTGCAGCTATTTGTAGAGATTCCCAACAATGCCCAATCTCATGTTCCCCATCTTTCACAAAAGCTCCCCCTTTCAAACTTCCACTTCCCATGGCTCTTTCAACCAAAATGCTTCTTTAGGGGGTGCTGCTGTCACCAGGATAAAATGGAGCTATTTTTTCAGTGTTTTTGGATTTCTGCTACTACTGGAGTCACCTCCAAGGATTGCTGTCCTCTTCCTCATTGAAAGGGACAAAATGTGATATTATTTTTATTAAGCAGGAGTCGTTTTGACACAGAAGCAGGATTAGACATAGCATGGTTGTAAAAAGTGCCATGATAAATTGTAAGGGAATTTTGGAATTATAGCAAGTAACATATTCTTGAGGAAGCTACTAAATCTGGCATTTCTAATTCTGGTTGAAATGTTAATTCCATTTACCGAATATAAGTACAAAAATAATGTTCATTATAGTTAAAATTGTAGACATTGCATTTGCATTGTAGACACTTGGAATAAATCTAAGAATCCCTGTAGCTTGGCTTAGGCATCCGTATTGTAGAAGGTATTCCCTTGTTACTGCCTTATATGACGAGGTTATAGTCCCAGGCAAACATGTGGAGTGAGATTTATGCATTCTTGAAAGTTTCAGAGATATTGATAGGACCAAAGTGACTATATAATCCATCTCCTAAATTTACAAAAATCGGTGTGAAGCCTCAGTCTCCTCCACATATAAAACAAAGCTGTTGGACTTGATAAATTCTAATTTCCTTACCTTTTCATTCTGATTTTTATAAAATAAAAAATATTTTGCAGGTGAGAGGTGACAGCAGGCAAAAATTAAAATCTGGCAATAAGGAACTTGTGGACCACGCAACAGAGCTATGGAACCAGGCCCCTTTTTATTCTGCATCCCTAACAGTGGAGACTGATACATCGAAGCTGCTGCTCCCAGGCAGTGATCCAGTGTCTGCATTATTTACTACAGCGCTCTGTCCTTGGGTACCTGAAAACCTCAAGAGGAGACAGATTCTGCTCATAATTGCTGCATCTTGCTTGTTATGCTATATTTGTCACTAGCCTTATCGTTCTGTATTTATTTGCTCGCGTTGAGTTACATTAGTCAGTAAATAATTTCTCTGGGCTCTAGTTCTGTCCAAGTTATTCTAAATTTAGGTATGCTCTCCTAACTTATCCCCTCGCTTCAGGATTTGCTTTCCTTCTTTTTTCCTTTTTTTTTTTTTTTTTTAGCATTTGCAAACTTCGTCATTTTTACTGCTTGCTTTTTCCCCAGTCTTTGAAAAAAAGTGAGCCAACATGGTCTTCATACTGATCCCCGTGGCACTTCACCCGTCACCACTCACATCTTGACGTGCTTGCTCTTTTGGAGTCATCTGTCTCCAGATTGCTCTCCTATGTTTCAAACAGTGCTTGTTGACCTTGGGGATTAATCTATGGTGGTGATATATTTTTAAAAATTCACTGAAGTTTAGGCACTGTAATTTATGACCATGGTTTACTTCAGTCAGACCTGAGATATTATTCCTTCATAAAAATGCTGGCATGTATGTGTTGCAAACTTGCCTGCCTTGACAAAATTATTCTCTTTTTAAGCATTTTTGCTTCTTCAGGATAACTCCATTTTGGTTCATGGCATCACAGGGCATCTATTCTCTCTATCACTCATTATTCTTTCTGGGGCAATAAAAAGATTTTTGCTACTTGGTGGTTATTGTTCCAACATCCTAGGTTGGAATAAAAAGTCTTGGCTTCTAGTTTGGCTGAACCATTTATTGATTACCCACCGTTGGGCAAATCCCTTGCCCTCATTCTGGCTTAGTTTCCTTATCAGGGAAATGGGCATGCTATTAATTGGTCATCCTATTGCACAAGATTTTTTACAAGGAAAATACAGGGTGTATGGGAAGGGATTTGAAAGTTAGAATGCTATATACAAATAGGTTAATAGTATATTGTCAAAGGCTAGCAGAGCAACTGGCATGGATAGTAGGCATGAGATAAATATTAAATGTCACATATTCAAGTTATTTATATTCACAGATTTGTAGAGCCAAAGGTGTCTTTATGCTATGCCCTCACGTATAAGGCCCAGAAAGGCTCCCTGTGCTAGTTAATGGCAAATCTGGAGAGCATTTAAAACTCCTGACTCCTGGCCTTGCTCATTGAAAGCATACTTCTGGACCACTGCTTCTCATCCATGTGTACACACTGTGCATGTGTTTGGTTTGGTGAATATCACTGCTGATCTTAATGCTCCTTAGTGGGAAAAGAGAAAAGTATCTGCTCCCTTATGTTGAATCTGGAAATGAAGAATATGGAAAAAGTAAAATCATTCAATTCATGTAACTTGCAATGTAATCTAGGTTTTTTTCATGAAATTTTAATTTCTTGGAGCACCCAAACGTCTCTCTTTCTTTTTAACTTTCATCATGCCTCAGTCCAAAGCCCTCACACAAACTTTTGCTAATTCTTAGGGTTGAGGTGCAGTTATGTTCTCTTGGCCTTCTCTGCCTCCTGGGCTCTGGCTTCTCTTTGTGGAGCTTTGCTTCTACCTTACCTAAACCCTGAGGTGGAACTCATTTACAAAAATAAATCTCTGATATGAAACATTCATCAGGTTAGAGGACTTCATTGGATATAATTTGTGGAGGGGTCAGCTGCTTACAGGAAAGAGTCAATTGCATAACCCACAGATTTTTGCAATTTTTGCCAAGCCCCTATCTTTCTATGTTCTATTTCTTTTTGTTATCTTTATGTCAGATTATCTCAAGAATTCTAAATGTTCTCTGTAATTAGTAGAGTCATTTAGTTCTTCTATGGGAAAACTTGGCAAAACACAGAGATACAGTTAAAAGTAGTGGGTTGGTTTATTTCATCAAATTATTTTTCAACACGGTTGTTAAGAGAAGCTCTATTGTCACTTCTTTTAAGTAACATTTCTTTATTTTGATTTATAAACCCTTATTTTTCTTATGATTGTATCAAGTTGCTAAAAATCTTATAGGCCAAATTGATTGCTTAGGACTTAATTTTGTAATAGAAGATTGAACATAAGCTCTATTAAGTAATACAACTTTAAGGTTGATTTGATTTAGCAGCTGAACAATGTCAAAAATAATAATTTTCATGTGCGGGTGACCCCTCTCAGAAAGATGGGTGCTAACATTTGCCAAGGCTACCTCTTTCTTGTCTATACTTGGAGAGTGTGTCTCTCCCTCAACTTTAAAATTAAAATTCTGATTTTATGCTAATTGGACTCATTTGTTACATGCCCACTTCTGAATCAAATCACTATGATCAAGTGGATAAGATTATGCTGATTGATTTAGACCAATAAATGTCCCCCATCCGATTTGAGTAAAAACTCAGTTCATCCAAACCATATGATTCAGTATGGAGGAAGTTAATTCCCTAATGAAAATCTTGGGACTGATATGATATTGGGTAAAAGACCAGCAACTATCAACTATCTCCTATGAAAATTCTCTCTTCTCAAATTGTACAAATCCTAAAATGTGAAATCCTATTATTTGCATCTAACTTTAAAAAAATTATATTGATCACCTCTTTTAGATGCAGGGACAGCCAGGGTTGAATACTTTTAGTTATAAACCAACTCCATTTTTCACTTTTTCTAGACTGTGGTAAACATCATTGCTGCTTGCTGAATATTAACAGTTCTCTATCTTCTAGGTGCAAAGACTTTAAGACTAGGTCTGGCTAATAGCTTTATTTTATTTTATTTTATTTTATTTTATTTTATTTATTTTATTTTATTTCATTTTAGCCAGTGAACTTTTAATGGAAGTAAGATGTATAACTACTGGGCGAGACCATATAAATGAAAGACACTTTAGATTTTTTTGGTCCTTATTGCAGCATCTGGCATAGATCCAGAGAACAGCTGTGCAAGCAGTGAGGATCTCAGAGTAAGGACATAGAGAAAGCATTGAACAGAGCTCCCAGTTCACCCATAATGGACATGGAGAATGGGTAACAAATAAAACTGTTCTTGTAAGTCACTGAGAGTTGAGGATTGCCTGTTATCAAGCATAACCTGGCCTATTCCAGCCTCCACATAAAGATCAAATTTTGGCCTGGCATATTGTCACCTTAGAGATGCCAGGGACTACATTTTCCAGTCTGCTCTTATAGTCATAGGACTATACTTTTCCCAATGGAATGGGAAAAGAATTGATGTATTTAACCTCCATATTGCTTGTTTGAAAGCTATCTGCTTCTCTGGGCTACTGCTTTTACCTCGGTCCTGGTTAGAAATGGTGATGTCTGCAGTAAGTGTGAAAGCTTCATGTTAAGAATGGCAGAACTTACCCCATCCCTTTGGTCACTATGACTTAATTGATCAAAGGTAAAATTCAACCTACTAGATCAGTGCTTTATATGAGAGAGAAATAAAACTACTATTTTTTTCATGTCTCTGCAGTTTTGGGTGTCTACTGAAGTAGTGAAAAAATACATATAATATATAATGTACAAATATATACACATATATACACAATATGGATATATGTATAAATAAATATATATAACAAATATATCATTCTGAACATGTATTCAGGTAACAAGAAGTTATAGATATATTTATACTATATTCCTCTTCAGGGATTGCAAAATAAGCAAAAAATGTGGCCTTTACTTTTACTATCTAATTCATTTATTCATGTATATATTCAATAAGTATTACTAAATTATTATAACATGGATAGCACATTATCCAATGTGAAGAAGGATATTAAGATAAAGATGCACAGTACTGCCTAGAATGTGTTTAATATTTAATAGGAAAGTTAAGAAATATGAAAATAAAGCCATAACAGAAAATGGTGAAGCAGAATAAGGTCAATCCACCATGGAATGGTGAAAGGATCTTGCACTTTGAAGGTAGTTAAACTCAAAGCAAGACATGCATTTTAAGTGACTATAAAATGCACAATATTATTATTTTGTACAGTTGATATAGTTGTTAATCCTGTGAGTTGCCTAGAAAAGTTCTTGGCAAATCGTAAGCACTCAGTTGATGTAGCTTTTTCTTTTTTTTTTTTTTCTTTTCTTTTTTTAGAGGGAGAGAGAGAGTGCATGCACATGAGTGGTGGGTGGGTAGTGGCAGAGGGAGAAGGAGAAAGGGTATCTTAAAAGCAGACTCCAACTAAGCTCAGAGCCTGACACGGGGCTCACAACTCTGAGATCTTGACCTGAGCCAAAAATCAAAAGTCAGATGCTTAACTGACTGAGCCACCCAGAGGCCCTGATGTAACTTCTGTTAATGTTATTTCCAAGTAGTTTGCATAAGCAATGACATTTCAAAGAAAGGATACATTTGCAAGGGGCAGCAGAAGTAAAGTTTGTATAGGGAAAACTGAAGTTTGAAAGCTATGAATGATCTGCCCTAGAAAAGGAGGTAGACAGCTGCAGGCAGTTAGTACGTTCGAGTGCAAGGTCAAGTGCAAATGGGGAGAATGGGGCATGGAGGAGGCTGGATGAAGTGCAGCAGGAAAGGTTGGTTAGAACCAGAACAGAGAGGAGACAGAGGATGGGAATGTATTTTAACTCTTCTCTTGCATATAGCTGAGGCAGGGATGGATCCTATTCTTGGGGAATTTGAAAGATATCATTTGGGAGCCCTCTTTTTTAGGAAAAAAAAAAACCCTCAAGATTACAAATACAAATTTAGTCATGGTCAAGTAAATGGTAAGCAGCGGGTCTATAATCCATTCTATCCCCTTTCCCAGGCAAAGGGCTGATTCCTGGAATGAAGGATGGTGACTTCATCAAATTTCACTGGAAACTTGTTAATGACAGGTCTCTTGGCAAGCAAACCAGTGGTATTCACTAACAGAAGAGTTATTAGGTTTGGAATGCTTTTTTATTCTTTTTATTTATTTTTTAATATTTTACTTATTGATTTAGAGAGAAAGCAAGAGAGGGAGCACAAGCAGGGGGAGGGGCAAAGGGAGAGGGAGAATCTCAAGCAGATTTCCCCACTGAACGCAGAGCCTGATGCGGAACTCCATCTCACAATCCTGAGATCATGACCTAGGCCGAAATCAAGAGTCGGACACTTAACCAACTAAGCCACCCAGGCACCCTGCAATGCTGTTTTTAAAGGTTAAGTCTTGTTCTCTAGGATTGCTTGTGGTTAACAAAAATGGAAGTTTGAGTTTTTTGGGATGGCTCTGGGGAATTGTTACATTATCTATGTAGCTATCTGAATATAAAATGGAGATGTTTAGCGCCAAGAATGCCTCCTTCTGTGTAAGGAGTGTGACTACACACATCACTTGGAGATCCATTAATATAGACCCAGAACACATGTATTGGAGACCCTGGACCTCTTTGCTTTGCCTGAGCCTCATGATTACTCAGATTCTTCATTAGTAAGGCTCGATACTGCGTAACATCTCTGGTTTGTGTGTCAAATTTGACAATATGATCCTTCAAGTTATTTCAGATTTGTGCATTAAACAGGGCATGTTTCAGACCCACCAATCATAACAGCCATTTATTATCATTTTGGAAAGAAAAATGGGGAAAATATGATGAGGATTTGATGCCAAGTGAGCAACCTACTGAACTTTGTATGAAATGGTGAAAACCCAAAGCATGTACTGGGATAAGTCTTATCAGTGGAATTTTTAGGAAATCCTTCCAGATCTGGTGGAGATAACTAAATGGATAGACAAGGCATAACAGGAAAAAAGGTAGCTAAACAAATTAATGAAATATTCTATTCCTGGCCATTGCTAGCAGTCGTGATAAAAGCAAGACTTGTAAAAGAAAAGTAGGTGGCAGTGGGGAAAAAAATGAAATCAGTAAGATCAGATTTTTCTGTTCTAGAAAGCTTCTCATGTTTCTTCTATCATCAGGAGACATGTTACTTTCATTTGCAAGTCAGCAAGGACTGTTAATTAATAAAAAAATTATAAAAGTGTGGAAGGACCAGGTTCAAGTAACTGTAGAACCCCAAGGGGATTCTTTCTCAAGCATTAGTACAGTTAAAAACAAAACATTAGAAAAGCCTGGAGAATAATAATTGTCATGGTCTCTTAGAAATAGCAATCGGGTACATTGGAGGCTCAGTCAGTTAAGCAAGGGACTCTTGATTTCAGCTTGGGTTGTGATCTCGGGGTCGTGAGGTCGAACCCTGTGTGGGCTCAGTGCTCAGCACGAGCCTGCTTGAGATTTCTTCTCGCTCTCCCTCTGCCCTGCCCCTGACTCGTGCTGTCTAAGTAAGTAAGTAAGTAAGTAAGTAAGTAAGTAAGTAAATAAATAAATAAATAAATAAATAAATTTTAAAAAAGTCTTAAAAAAAAGAAATAGCAATGAGGAGGCTGACACTGTATACTGCTGAATGTAAGTGATTATTTGGGCTGTGGCTGATCCTTAAGAGACTCAGAACTTTTATGGGTAAAGGCGTCTGGATGGTCTCCCACCAACAAACTGTAGTGGATGAAGCTAAAGGAGCTTTCTCAGCCTCACTCTTACCTCCTAAATTGTAATGGTAAATTTTCTCTAGCTTTCCTGTCTGGAGGAATTTAATCCCTCCGTTAAAGGCTAAGCCATAAATTCTGAAAAACGTGGACTGAAAGGCCAAGATCTGCTTGCTTAATCTCTGACAAGAGATTTTATGGTATGCAATGATTAGGTCAAGTGGCCTGGGTCTGGTAAGCAAAGCTTTCTTAAGAATATTAGATATTGGTGCCCAGTGTGAAATAATTCCTATATTGGAGTGGTGGGGGGAAAGAGTGTAGGAACTGTGCTCTGAATGGCATGCCAGTAAACCTGGGAGGATTAGAGGCACAGCTGGAGGGAACCAAGGTAGGGCGGAATTACTATTTGGAAAATGTGACTGGATAATGATAATTTCTTTCCCTTTCCCTGAGTGAATGCTTGGGGTGGGTATTATGTGCAAAACAGGGATGTTATTCTTTACCAAAAAAATATGCTAAATCCATCTTTCATGCGATTTTAATCAGCCATGGTAATCTTTGGAACCAAGTCTTCATAGTAATAAACATTAAGCTATGGAGAATTCTAAGAGAGAAATGAAATTGCTGCTCTCATCAAGGAACAGTTGGGGTGGGAGTTTGAATCCCTTTCTCCCTTTGTAATAGTCCTGTGTGACCAGTAGTTATGGAAGACAGTGTTTAGAGGGTAATATTAGACTATTGAGCATTAGCCAATGTGGTTCCTTTGAAGCAATCAAAAGACTTGACAAAGTAAGACTACCCAGGACGTGCAGTAGGCCAGTGGGGACTGGTATGATGTTACCTGCTTGGCTGATGCATTCTTTTCATACCAGATTTGGACTTCAGCCAGGTGCAATTTGCAGTCTTGTGGGATGGAAATCAGCATGCATACACTATTTTGATACAGGGAAATTTGAATTCTCAGGCATATGGCCACAATTTAATGAGGTAGGACTTGAACTTGATAACCATCAGAGCACGTTAGTATGCTGCATTGATGACATGATTATCACTAATGCTGCAGATGAAGAGGCTCCGGAGGACAAGTAGAGGCTGGCTGACATATCCAGCTAAAATTCAAGGTTTGGCTTTGCCTGTGAAATTCCTGGGAATTATGTAGACTGGAATAATTGAGGACATTCCTGTAACTGACAAATAAGTTCTCAGACCCTGCCAATAAGGAAGACACTAGATGCCCCACAGGATTATTCAGGTTTTGGTGTAATATTCCTCTTCTAGGATCCTGATGTCAACTCTTCACAAAGTCAGTAGGTTATAAGAGGAAGGAAGGAAGGAAGGAAGGAAGGAAGGCAGGCAGGCAAGAAAGAGGGTCATGAACAGAAATAAGGATTTAAGAGTTAGAGAAGATGGTATAGGCAGTCCCATTTGGTTGTTATGAACCATAACTATGTATGACTCATATGTAGACCAAAACCTTTGGTGGAAATGGAATATGACAAAGACAGCTTGGGTTTTGCATTTATAAACTGCCTGAAACATCTGCTCATTGTAGACCCTTAGAAAACAGTTGTCAGCTTATTACTAGGCAGCAGTGAACACTACCCACATCAGAGAAGTCTTAGGGTGAGAAGTACCCATCGTGTCTTGGGTAATATCAAAGCAATTTGAATAGAGATGGAGAAGCCAGCAAAATCAATGATAAAGCGGCAATGGCATATTAAAAAACATTCTAAGGGTAGAAAGTCACTGGGGGGTATTAAATACATGCACAAGGAAGTTGACTTTATGGAGCCCTTATGGCAAATAAACTTGGAGTCTATGAATTTACTGGAAAATGTCTCATGAACTATGTAACTTTATGTATAAAATGGAGATGTGTTAGGATTATAATGGGTTTCTCTATAAGTGAGGGGACTGCTCACTTTGCCTACTGATATCCTTATTAACTTGGGCCCACATGTGAGAACAACATCCCTGGGGAGCTGCATTAGAAGTCCTGGCCATTTGTCTGCTTTGTCACTGCCTCACAACTGCTTAATCTATAGAATTTTTTGTGAGATACGATATCTGAATTCTAGGAGTCTGGTTTGACAATATGATGGTATATTATCTCAGTTATGACATGAAATATTTACTTGGATTAAGAAAAGTAACTACAACAAACCACAAATCTGAAAAGCTAATGAAAATCCAGAAAAATGTATAATATTTTTTGTTACTTAATGCCAGACTTGCCTCTATGACACTATTTTTTTTCCTACATGATTTGGCTTAATCCTCTAGAATCGCCTCTTCATGTGATTATGATTTTGAAGTATCATTTTGTGCAGAAAAGGTTGATAGTTCTGCCTCTCTTCTAGCCCGAACATTTTGTTTTTCATTATTAATGAGTTAGATTAGGGGCCCATGAGAAATTAATCCTCTGATTACAGTTTTAAATTACTGAGGATTGGAAAATCCTACACAAAATGTTCCTCGGTTACATTTCAACCTTGTTTCTCCTCCACTACACTCATATTTTGATTGCAGGCACTATAGGACATCTACATGTCACCTGACCCTGCATTTCTTGTCACTGACACTGGGTGAGTTGGTACAGTGGGTGGCAGAAGTATTCCTGAGGCCATTGTTTTCCTCAGTGGCTGGCGATAACTTAATTACGCACAATAGTGAGTTTGAATTGCACAGAAACACCCCACTAAACACAAAGTGTCCTGCTGTTGGCTCACCTTCCCTTTAGCTGGATCCCCCAAATCCCTAGTCATTTCAACACCACCTGACATGAGGGCAAGTGTGACAAATGGGAGGAAGGGCCGGAAAGGGCAGTGATCCTAAAACAATGTAGGAAAAAAATGCTTCGCTTTTGTCAATTTCATATATGATACTGTGAACACAGAGCTGGGGGGGGGGTCTTCCTGAATATTAAACTTCATTACCTTCATGGTAAATCCATCTCTGAGTGGGGCCAGATCATGAAAGGATTTAAGAACTTGGCAGAGAGAGCTGGGTTTGATTCAGTCTGTGTCTGATATCTACAAGGGACATTATTATGACCAGATAGTTTAGAAATTCAGGTTGAGTCAAAAATATGTAAGATGGTCTCCATATCCTAAAATTATCAACTCAGTACTCATCAAATTATCTTATTATAATACTAAGGGTCTTCAGAGAAAAATGTTTCATCTTTGCTAAAGTTTTCCTAACAATGGGATACTGTGGGAATATGGATTGGTTTCACCAGAGTTAAATACATTAGCAATGCATTAAATCATCTCCTGGCTACATCAAATGGTTATCACTTCCCTAAAACACCAACAGAGAAATTCTAGCTCAATCTTTCCTGAAGGTCATCACACCTTTCAGACTTGTAAAATCCAGTACCCTTATTTTGATTTATTTTTTAACCTGTATAAACAAATTGCCAACCACAAGCCTGCTTCTTCATTTGCTCAAGTGAAATGGGTATTAGAACACATTGTTGAAATGCTTGTCTATTAGTTGGCATCAACAGGAATAGCTCCTGTGGTTGCCAAAACTGAAAGAATAATGCTGCACTGGAAGAAGGAGCCTTAGAGATTAATTTGTCTGATGATTTAAGGCAGAGAAATTTGCGCTGCCAAAGAAATGGACACATCGAGAAGTCAGTGGAATGCTGACCCTTCTGGCCACAGCAGTAAACTGCCCCCTTGAAATGGAGACATGGCCAGAAATAGCAATCCTAGCTGGATTTATTCCCCTGCCCCCGGCTTGGTGATGCTGTGTTAGACATGGGCCAGTGCACATTTGGGTTGAGTTGGTGAATGGTCCCTACTCTGACTCTAGGTCTGCATATTTAATTGCTTATTGTGCCTTTCATTTAGGTTATCATTGGCACTTCAAATTAACATGTCTACCACCAAAACTTACATTTTGTTCACTGATCTAATGCTTTCAAATCTGTTCTCCGATTTACATCAGTAAACGTGCCTGCCTCCAGTTGAGCATCTAGTTTTGTGAACACTGTCCTCTCTGCCTCTATTTTATTATAACTTTTTGTTATTGTTCTCGTGTTTCCCATGGTAGCTTCCTCAAAGGATTCTCTGCCCTCAGCATTTCTTTTTCAAATCCACCTTATAAAACACAACCAGAATATTCTTAAAAAGCAAAACAAAACCAAATCTAACCATGTCAATCATCAACTTAAAATCATTTAATGGTTCCTTCTTGCCATCAGTGTAACAGCCAGTTTTTATAACGGCATAAAAGGATTTCTATGTCTCGTCCTTGCCAATTGTTCCAACTTTGCTGACTGTCCCAGTAAAGCTCTCCCTCTGCCCCATTCTAGCCATACCAAAGTACTTGTACAGTAGTCCCCCTGATTGGTGGTTTTGCTTTCTGAAGTTACCCCTGGTCAACCTTGGTCTGGGAGCAGATCGTCAGCCTTCTGACATATCATCAGAAGGTCAAATGGTAACTTAAGGCCATGTCACAATGCGGTGGTAGTTCACCTCACTTGACTCATCCCATAGGTATTTTCTCATCTCACACAACCCAAAGAGAGAAAGGGCAAATACGTTCACATAACTTTTATTACAGTATATTGTTATAATTGCTCCATTATTAGTTATTGTTAATCTCTTACTATACTACTTATAAATTAAACTTTATCATATAACTTTGTCACTTAAACTTTATGTAAAAACATAGCATAGATAGGGTTCGGTACTATCCATGGTTTCAGGCATCCACTGGGGGTCTTGGAGCAACTCCCCGTGGATAAGGTCACACTACTATAATTGGCTCTTTATCCTCTATGCCTTTGCATAAATTATTTCTGTCTACCTGGAATGTTGTTACCCCACTTGTCTACTACAAGGCTAACATTTCTTCATCTTATAACCTGTGTTCTAAGTATTTTTTAAAAAATTTCCCTTATGTAAATTATCAAACTATATTAAAAGTATGTATTTCATTGTCTATAAGGACAGGAAATATTCTTACTCACTTTGCATTCCTCATACCCTGGCCACTCTTGAAATATGTTAACTAATCAAAAAATGGATGTGTGTTTGATGAATGAACACATGAAAAAAGGCTGAGTGGCCTCGCTAACCCACCAAGAGAGATGCTTTTTAAAAAAAATCCATCAGGTATTTATAAAGCAGGTAAAGCTTGCTGAAAAACACCCTACAAGCACAGCATAAAATATGACTGATTGTGACTAATGAAACAGAAGCTAATCATACCAAATATTAAATACCCTTCTGTTTGATTTTTTCTGACTGACTATAGAGAATCACTATGTTAGATTCATCTAGTGTATGTTGCGTGAGAGGGATACATAGCAAGTAGAATCCATAAGTGAGATATACAGAGGGTCTTTAGGGCAGATCCAGTAGAAATGGAACATGAGACACGAATTTAAGAGACATTTGGTACTGGTGACCATTTGGTCATGGAAGAGAGTAAATAAGGTTTATTAACATGGTCATCTGCCTATGGGAGAGGCAATACTAGTGTTCAGTCTTATTATGATGTAATCTTAATTGAGATTATATGATTTAGAGTGGTTGCAACGTCCATTATAAAATTAAAAAATAAATTTTTTAGCCCTCCAGTTGATAGCAATTACATCTTAAGGCTATGGTTTTTTTTGGATAAATGACTTATTAAAACCTACTCACTATTTAAAATATTTTAAAATGTTATTTTACTAATTTTGTATTTCAGAAATAATTTAGAAAAAAACCCAGCAGTATGTAAACGTATGCAAGAGACAATGGATCAGTTTACAGACAAAGCGTGGTGCTCATATGGATTCATAGTCCTCTTATAGTGCCCAGAGGGGTCTTTGCATTATAGGATAAAAGCTGTTTATTTCTCACATATAATCATTTTGGAAACCCTTGAGAACAGCAACATTAGTCCATTTCTGTAGCATATGATGGTTTCTTCAGCACTTTCATAGTTTGCCATGTAAATGTATATTTCGATATATTTTGAAGCAAATTGAAAAACAGATAATATATTTAGCTATTAATCATTCTCCTCCAAACCTTTGGGATTTATTATGCAAAATATTATAAAAATGAACTTTAAAAGAAGAATTGAAGTAGGCTTTATTTTATATAAAGGAAACACTAAAATGTGGGGATCATTGGCCTGTTAAATGTCTAAAATAACTGCTTCAGTTTATTATCTTGAATAACTGTATCTATAGTTCCTATGTACGTGCCCAATTTTTTACAAGCTTATTGAATGAGACCAGAGTACAACTAGATTTTCCTAATCACTTAAGCAATGTTTCTGCCTCTACATTAGGTTGCATCCAAGAACTAATTGAGGGTAAATCTTTCTTAATTAATATCAATAGGTTGAGAATCTAAATGTACTAGTAGACTGATTATCCTAATTTAACCCAACATATCCCCATAGAGCTAAACTATTTGCTAGTGATCTCGATTTTTCTGTACTTTAAATCATGTAAGTTAAGACCAATGTGGGAAGGACTCAAAACCTAGTCTTAGATGGATTATGTTTGCAAAAGCTTTGCCTCAGGTATTTTCATAAACCTGAGTCTGCAAAATTTTTAATTGGGAGGATATAACCTAGGAGAATATTTAAAAGCAATGCTTTTAGAGTGGCAGTAATCTACAGTGTCTCCTTATTACTTCACTTGTGAAATCCAAATACTCACATCTAGTAAAAATTTCCTCCAATGAGCCATCCCATTTTTTGTCTCATCTCTTATTTTGAATGTATCTTCAACCAAAATGATGTTTGCTTACTTTAACATTAATTTTTACATTTTCAATTTAAATTTCTTTTCTAATTGAAAGGTTTTATATGCATGACATAAAAAAGATAACACTGTTAGTATTTATGAAAAGCTTATGAAATCCTTGCTCTCCTTTCGTGCGCTGAATCCGTACTAAAGAATGTAGCTCCTGAAATTGCTCCTCCCTTCACATTCATTCCTGCAACATTAATTTTTTTCCCTTTCTTTGGGATCAATGTCACTCTGATATAAAGAAATTATAATAACCCTGTCATTTAAAACAAAATTCCCTTTACTCTATTTGATTGTCTGGTTCTTTTTGCTGCCCTTATTTTATCTAGCATTTTATGCTGTTTTTTAATACTCAGTATTATATTTTCCAGATCTTTTTATTTTGAAGATTTAGAGCACTTGTTTCAACTGCTGAGTGCTGTTCCTTTGCATGAAAATAACATAACTTATTTATTCATTTCACTATTGAAAACCAGATAAATTCCTAATTATTTGTTTGTACTTAGAATGCTTCAGTGAAAATACTTGATTTTTATTCCTGGGGTATAATATGAGTGAGAGATTCTCAAGACTATAAAATTAGAAGGGGGATTGCTGGGTTGTAAGATGTGACAAATTTAGATATACTAGATATTGGGAAATTTTTCTGTTGGTTATACCATTTTACAACCTTCCTAGCAGGTGCAAGGCTTCTAATTTCCTCACATACTTGCCAATATGCTTGTAAATTTGATGGGCATGAAATGGTGTGCTATTTTTGTCAGTTTTACTGGAAGTATAATTTTTATGCAAAAAAATTTATGCCTTCCTGGTGTTGGGTCTTGGATCCCTAGATGATGGGAGGGACAAGAGAGTCCATGGAATGGGACCACCCCTTCCCTGCTTGTGGCTTCAAGTGCTCTAATGCTGGAAGAACTGGGTAGAGAAAGGAGGCAGCTGCCTGACTCAGGCTGGTGGGAGCTCAGTTTCTGGAGTCCCTGAGAGGTACAGCCCCCACACTCATGCTCCCTCAAAATTCACAGAATACCACTGGGGCCAGAGAGGTCTTCACTGGGCTCAAGGCTAGCATACACACTCACCCCACCTCCCAGAGAAGGGACAGGTTCAGGTCCTTGGGTGACCCTGAGCTCCTGGGACCCAGGACTGGCACTCATTCCAATATATCTTACAGACTGTGGAGTTCCAAGTGAACCAGACTATTTTTAAGGCAGTTTGATGAGTTTTGTCAAAGGTATACTGCTGTGAAACAACTGTCACAATGAAGATATGGAACATTTAAATCACCCCAACAAGGTGCCTGGTACCTCTTCCTCACTCAGCACCTCATCACACCACTGGCTTAACAAGGCTGATCTGCTGTCATCGAAGACTAATTTCCCCCCCTAGAATTTCAAAAAAAAAAAAAAAAAGGAAATAATGCAATATGTACTCAAATCTGTCTTATTTCTGAACATTTATCCAAGTTGTCATGTAAGTAGTTCATCCCCTATTGCTTCTAGGTGAAGTTCCATTTTATGTGTACATTAAAATGTATTTGTCTATTCATCTGTTGATTGACATTTTAGTTGGTTTCACTTTTTGGTTATGTTAATAAAGCTAATATAGATACTGTATATACGGATTCCTGTGACATGTTTTTATTTTTCTTAGGTAATACTTAGGAGAATGTGTCATATGGCAAACATATGTTCAACCTTTAAAGTAAATGCCAAAGAATATTCTAAAATTGTTGTACTATTTTACATTCTCACCAATAATATATGAGTTCCAGATGCTTCTTATCCTTACTGACACCAGCACCAATACTATTGATATTGGAAGACCTTTTATGAGCTTATTTCAAGTATCTTCTATGGAAAAATGTCTTTTCAAATATTTGGTCATTAATTTATGGACTTCCATAATTAAGTTTATTTCTAATTAACTTTTGTTCATATTATGAGCTAAGGGTCAAGGTTTATTGATTCTATGTGGATATGCAGTTGTTCAGGAAAAATATATTAAAAAGCAATCCTTTATCTATTGGATTATATTAGCAGCTTTATTGAAATTCAGTTGACCATATATGCATATATCTATCTATTTCTACATTCTCCATTCTGTTCCACTGATCTACATGTCTGTCCATATGTCAATACCACATAATCATGATTACTGCACTTATTACAGAAATTTGGAAGTGTGCTTTATTTTTCTGTTTAAAAATTGTCTTGGCTATTCTAGGTTATTTGAGTTTTTGTTAAAACAATCAGAAGCATCCTGTTAGTTTCTACAAAAATCTTGCATCTTTAAAGGAATTTGTCCATTATTTCTAAGATGTCAAATTTATTGGCATACTTTGGCTGGGATTGAGTTGAACTGATACATAAATATTGAGAGAATTAACATTTCAACATTGTTGAATCTTCCAATCCATGAACATTGTATATTTCTTTACTTTTCTATGATTTCTTTAAATTTGCAGTAATCTTTTTGTGCTTTTCAAAGTGCTTATGTGTCTTTGTATAATATATTCCTAAAAGATTTTCAATTTTCAATACTATTTTAAGTAAAATTATTCTTAATTTTATGTACCATACTTTTCTTTCCTATATGAAAACATAACAATTTATTTTTATGTTTTATGTCCCATAATCCTCCTATAGTCACCTAATGCTAGCTTTTGCAGTATAGTTTTTTTTAACTTTTCTAAAAAAATTTTTATGTACTGCTTTCTTTTTTCTTGATTTGTTGGACTGGCCTTGATCTTCAGTATAATGCTTAATAAATGTGTGAAAACAAGCATTCTTTCTTTTTTCTTAATCTGAGAAGCAAAGTGTTGACTACTTCATCATTAATTATGATGTTAGGTATGTTTATCTCAGATGCTTCTTTTCAGACTGAGCTGTTTCTTTTCTTAGTTCATTGAAATGTTTAGCATAAATTACTGTTGGATTTTGTTGAGTAATTTTTCTTTATCTATTGACATTACCATGTGATTTTTGTCTCTTTTATATTGTTACTATGGAATTATAATGATTGACTTCCAAATGATAAATGGACCTTGCATTCTTGAATAAAGCCCACTTTGCCATTATGTATTGTTCTTTTAAAATATCACTCTCTTAAATTAGTTAATATCTTTAAGAATTTTTTAGGTCTGTATTCATGTGTGATAGTGGTTTATAATTTTCTTTTGATTAATTTCTTATAATTAATGTTTGCATGGTACATTCTTTTCCATTCTTTTTACTTTTAATCAATATGTATGTCTGCATATTTAAGTCATGGTTTTCTATAGATAGCAGATTAGTTGCATCTCACATTTTTATTCAAGTTATCTCTCTTTTAATTATAATTTTTACTACATTTCCTTTTTTTAAAAGATTTATGTATTTATATGAGAGAGAGAGAAGGAGGGAGGGAGCATGAGTGGGAGGGGCAAAGCAGAAGAAGAGAGAATCTTAAGTAGACTCCACTCTGAGTAAGGAGCCAAATGCAGAGCTCATTCTCATGACCTTGAGATCATGACCTGAGCTGAAACCAGGAGTTGGACACTTAACCAACAGCACCACCAAGGAAACCATTTACCACATTTTCCTTTAGGGTAATTATTCATGTTTGTATTTAAGTCTACTGTGATGCAGTTTGTTGTTCCTTCATCCTATATATGTTTCTTTAAATTCTTTCCTTCTTTTGTTTAAACATTATTAAATACATTATTTCACTTAATTTTATACATTATTTCACTTAATTTTATAATTCTGCTTAATTAAAATATACCTAACTTATTTATTTAATTTTCTCTCAGCGTTTTAGCCATTGTATTTACTCAGTTATTATGTCCTTAACTTATCTTTGTTTACTTAGCATTATTTTATTGCATATAAAATCTAGAGCTTCGAAATATCCATTAGCATGTTTCTTCTTCAGTGTCATATACTTCAGATTTATATACATTTAAAACCTCTTATGCAAGATAGTTTTTACTTTAAACAGTATGTTAATTTTTAGAGAAATTAGGAGAATGGAGAAGAGAAGAGTGTTTTATACTTAAGCACGATCATAATACCTTCATTCTGTCTGTTCTCGGTTTCCTCTGGAGTCATTTACCTTTGGTCTGAAGGAAGATTTTAACATTTGATGCAATGCAGGACTGATAGCAATGAATTATCCTAGCTATTGTTTATCGAAAAATGTTGTTTCATTCTGATTTTGAAAGATATTTATCAGAAATAGCATTGTTTGATCTCTATTTCTTTTCCTTTTAGCACTTTTAAAGATATAGATCTATGTCTATTTGCCTCTTTTTTTTTTTCTTTTTCTTTCTTTTCTTTTCTTTCTTTCTTTCCTTTTTTTTTTTTTTTAGAGGGACAGAGCATGCATGTGTGAGCTAGGGGAGAGGCAAGGGGAGAGGCAAAGGGATAGGGAGAGAGAAAATCTTAAGCAAGCTCTATGCCCATCATGGAGCCCCACATGGGGCTTGGTCCCACAGCCCTGAGAGCACGACCTGAGCTGAAATCAAGAGTCTGAAACTTAACCAACTGAACCACCCAGGCAGCCCCTTGCTCTTTGTTTCTGATTAGACATCAGCTACCAGTCCTGTCATTGTTTCTCAAAAATGTAATGCTTCATTTTTCACTGGCTGCTTTGTTTTCCCCTCTAATTTTGGTTTTCAGTGATTTGACTACTATGTGCCTAAGTGTGGTTTACTTTTTGTTTCACCTGCTTGTAGTCTGTCAAGCTTCCTCAATTTGTAAATTGTAGCTTTCAACAATTTGGGGAGACTCCTGGACATTTTTTATATATATAATTCCACTCCATTCTTTTTCTCTTCTCCCTTTGACAACTTATTCAAATTAGAGTACATAACACTTTTTCCACATCTCATGGAGGCTTTTCTTTTTTTTAATTTTATAATACTTTCTCCCTGTTCTTTAGAGTCACATAGATTGTCTTCAGTCAATTGTTCCTTTTTCTGGTGATTTCAAACTTAAAAAAAATCATTTTTATTTCCACATTTCCTCTCTCGAATTTTACTTTTTTATTGTTTCCATTTCTCTGTTGAGATTCGCCATCACTCATCTGACGACATTTTCTTTTAAGACCTTGAATATGTTTGTAATAGCTGCTTTAAGATTCTAATCTGCCACTTCTAATATCTGTGTCATCTCAGGATCTATTTTCATTGGCTTTTTAAAATTCACATTCCCATAGTCTCTCAAGTCTATTATTTTTTTAAGTTCTATACTGGATATTATAAATTATGGAGACTTTTTTTTCTCTAAATGATACTGTTTTCTATTTGAGCAAGCAGTTAAATTACTAACTGAGATCCTTGAATTTATAGTTTTGATTTTACACTTGGTTAGTGTGAGTTTATAAGAAATCTGAGGTATTTACTAAATGCCTACAATATGACATAACTCAAACTCCAAACTGTGTCTCTCCTGCAGTGTGGGTAGCTCTTTACTTCCTTCAGTCTTTAAGCTGCTATTTTCCCTGGGATACATGGAGTCTCTCCCATGCACAATTCAGAGTTCAGGAAAATATTTGGGGGCCGATTTATATTTATTTATATTCAGATTTGGGAACTATCCTTTTGTGGTTCCCATGCTCTATGGTGTTTTCCCTTCAATTTACAGTTCTTCTGTAACCCCAGTCTCTGACACATCAAGCCAATAAGACTGAAGTTTTTCTGATTCAATTCTATCCACGCCACTGGATAAATATTGCAGTGTGACTTCAAGATAAAAGCATACATGTTTTTCTCACCTGGTGCATTTTCCACTCCAAATTCTCTGCTGTTCTTCAATACCTTAAGATAGCTGATTTTTATATATTGTCCAAAGTTTGTAATTTTTATCCATAGGACAATTATTCTAATATCAGTACTTCACTATAGCTGGAACAGGAATAGTATTAAATTTTAAGCTAAGACTGTTGCTTGTTCACTGAAGGCTTTTTTATGTCAAAAGACCAACAGTCAAGAAAAGGAGTCACCCTATTATCAGGGTAATTGGCTCTGACTATCAGAATGATGTAGGGTTTTGGGTATTCAATTGGTTCTGGAAAAAATATGTTTGGCATCTGTTAAGAGATGTGCAGAAGTCACAAACTGATAAGGGCATTATGGCCAGGGAGTCAGATCCCTCAGTAGCAAGCCATTTGGACCACCAAGGCTGGAGAGCATCTAGAATGGATAAGAAAGGAGGGAGGCAGTGAAGATCAGTTGCATCCCTGTGACTAGCTAGCTGCAGCAGGAGGAATATATTCATTCAAGCAAACTTCTTTCTTATAGTTTTTCCAGGAAAAGAATAAACCAGAATTCTGGAGACCTACTTCAGGGTTAGCTGAACTTACTCTCCAAAGGAAGTGGATAGGAGAAGCCAAAGGGAGCGATTTTGGTGGATACTGTGGGACACTGAGTATAATGCCTATTCAGGAATTGAGACACTCATTCCCCAAACTATCAGCACTTTGGGATGCAAATGGATTCCAGCTAATGGATTACAAACTAATGTCCCTCTCAAGGCAATGCCCTCAGTTTAAGAGAGCTGCTTCACCAAATGTTATGCTTCCTTCTCAGGGAAAGTGCATATCCAGTCACTGGTAAGCCTGTGGGTACACAGTACGAGTCCTTTTGCCACACTCTGGGAAATCTCTGAAGGACTATTCCAGCTGAAGAACTGCTCATAGTTTTGATTGAGTTGTTTGTTGCAGCTGCATCACAAGATTTCCCCTAGGGGCTTTTCTTGCCCTCACACACTTCAAGTTGTCGATCCTATCCTGCAGGCACATCCTGTCCTGCAGGCAAGTTACCATCTCAGGATCTGTTTCTGTGAATCCAACCTAGAATATCTTTCAGTAAACTTGGGTGATGATCACCACAATTATTTTACTTATCCTTTTTTAGTTTTGTTACTCTTAGGAGGCACATTTTAGATTTTTGTAGTTATTATCTGTTGAGAAAGAGATTATATATTACTGTCTGTATTCTACTTTGTTGCTGGTGGTTTATAGACGTAATTTTTTTTTATTTTTTTAAGTTTATTTATTTATTTTAGAGAGGGATTGAAGGGGGGGTGAGAGGGAGAAAGAATCTTAAGCAAGCTCCATGCTCGGGGTGGAGCCTGATGCAGGGCTCAATCTCAGGACACTGAGATCATGACGTGAGCCAAAATCAACCAAAATCAAGAGTTGGATGCTTAACTGACTGAGCCCCCAGGTGCGCCAAAATATATTTTTAAATATTAATGTTATAGATAATTTATTTGTTCTTAATAGTTTTAATAGATTTTTTTAAATTTAGAAATCATGTTTTAGACTTCACTGTTTATCCAATATGGAGTAGCAGGGTTTGAGCTAACTTCCCCCTTTTGTTAATTTCCTGTTGGTGCTATAACAAATTGCCATAAATTTAGCAGCTTAAAACTTCAGAAATTTAATTTATTACAGTTCTAAGGATCAGAGTCTTGAAATGAGGCTCATGGCTTAAAATCAAGAGTCTGTGGGGCTGCATTCCTTTCTGGAATCTCTAGGGGAGTATTCTTTCCTTGCGTTTTCTACCTTACAGAGGCTCCCCACACTCCTTTTCTCATGGCCCTCTTAACTTTAAAACCAGTAATTGCTGACCAAGCTTGTCTTACTGTAGTATCTCTCTTTTTCTCATTCTTCTATTTTCTTCCTCCCCATTTAAAGGTACTTATGAGTACATTGGGCCCACCCAGATAATCCAGGAAATTTTTTTTTAAGGTCACTTAATTAGCAACTATAATTTCATCTGAATCCTTAGTTCTTCCTTAACATTAACATGACATATTCACAGATTCTGGGAATTAGGATGTGGGCATCTTTGGGGACTAATATTCTGTAAATATCACACTGGAAGCAAAAAAAACCCAAAAAACCCATAAAACAACCCCCCCCCAAAAACAACAACAACAAAAAAGAAAATATATAAAGCAATGGTTTTAAAGACACTGAACATCAAACAATGAATGACAATCATCTCTATGCTATGGGAAACAAATGAAGCAAACCCAATGATTGTCCCAACTTATTGCATCAAGAGTTTCTAAACCACAGAGCAGGGAGGGAAACTCCAGATAAATTCCAGAAGATTCCCTGAATTGAGCAGATGGGGTTGAGAGTTTATGGAGATCAAGGCAGCTAGCTCAGACAGGGCAAAATATCAGAGAAGAAAGAGGTACACTGATAGAAAACAGAGATCTTCAGACATCTCCCTGGAGAATTCAGCTAAATACCACTGAGTGCATTTAGGTAAGGAAACTACTCCAGTCTGGGGAAAGAGGCATTTGAAAAGATTAGAGGTAGCTGTGCTTGGCTTTCACATAGGGTCAGGGGTAGTGCCTGTTCCTGGCAGAGTGACACAGAAACCTCACAGTTCATGGAGCACTGAGTAGAATACCTGTAAGGGTCTGGTCTCTGTAGTGAAGAATAATCAACAGTAAGCTGACCACTGCTCCAGTCATACCTAACAAATCTTAAAAACAAAAACCCAAATTATCAAAGAATTTCCAAGTAAATGTAACTCAGAACAGACTCAAGAATATTTATAGGAATATAAAAACATCTTCCACTTAAGAAGTTTAAGTTCAAAATATTTGACATTCAATAAAAAACAACCAGGCATGCACAGAAGTAGGAAAATACAAACCATAAAAAAGAAGGGAAAAAAAATCAATCAATGAAAAGTAACCCAGTTATGCAAAGTGAGAACAAAAAAAAATTCACTGGATGAGGACATAGCAATAGAAACTATCCAAAATGAAACACTAATTAGATAATTGAACAGAGCAACATAATCCATGCATAAATGGAGTCCACAAAAGACATAGGAACAGACCTAAAAGTGTGGCAGAATTTCTATCAGGATCAATGCAAGTGAGAAAGGGAGGTCTCTAACATCTTACTGTACTGGGAGAAAAACAAAACAAAACACTATCATCATAGAATTCTATCTTCAGCAAAACGCCTTATAAAAATGAAGGCAAATAAAGACTTTTTTCAGAAATTCAATAACTGAAATGATTCTTCACCAGCAGACCCATGTTATGAGAAATGTTAAAGGAAACCCTTCAGGCCAAAGGAAAAGGACACTGGATTGAAATAAGGATCTACAAAAAAGGAGGAAGACCATGGGAAATAGCAAGCAAATGAGCAACTCCATGTGTCTGTTTGCCAGGACTGCCTTAACAAAGTACTCAGAGTGGCTTAAAACAACACCACTTTATTGTCTCTCAGTTCTGGAGGCTAGAAGTCCAAAATTGACATATCCCAGAATCATACTCTCTCTGAAACCTGTAAAGAAGCATTCTTCCTTGCCTCTTCCTAACTTCTGGTGGTTTTCTGACAATCCTTGGCGTTCCTTGGTCTGTAGATGCCTCATTCAATCTCTCACATGGTGTCTCTCTTGTGTGACTATGTCTCTGCATCTGTGTCTTTTCTCCTCTCTAAGAAGGACACCAGTCATATTGGATTAAGGACTCTCTCTGCTCCAGTATGACCTCATCTTAACTAATTACATCTGCAATGACACTATTTCCAGACAAAGTCACATTGTGACGTACGATATTCAGATCTCAACATATTATTTTGTGGGACCCAATTCGACCGATAACTAAACATAATGTTTGTTCTTATTATTTTTATTTCTCTTTAAAAACAACCATTAAAACAATCAGAAATGCAGTGTGAGTTTATTCTGTGTAAGATTTCCAGGCCTGTTAAATGAATATAATTGTTTCTATGTCCACGTTACTTCAGTGTAAAAAGTATATATTTACAGATGCTATTGTGTGTGTGTGCAAGTTACTTTGAATTGAAATATGGAGAAAATCAGCTAGCAAGTATATATGCCATCTACATGGACCCCTGCTTATTATGTATGAATATACTGTAGTCACAGTATTTTTACATTCCTTGAGAAATAAGTTGGCAACTGAGAGATAGGCAGCTAAACAGTATATAGCATTAGATAAAACTGAGGACCTCTGAAGTATAAAATAAAATGCATTTGGCTCAGTGATCTGCTTCAGTTTATGACGGAGGAGCTCTGTAATATACACACAAATAGTGACGAGGAGTCTCAAAGACTCCTAGGAAAAAGTTACGAAGTTATAATCCTTAAATGGAAATATCAAGATAAATTGTTTTTCTCCCAACAATCCCTACCCCAACTGATCTTGAAAGAGAGGTTCCTTTCTCCACTGACCTTACCACAGAACCATTTATTTAGGCTAAAGTTGCTTATGAGATGCTATAGAATGAAAATGTTCTAAAAGGGCTGATTCAACTAAAATTATTAATGATAAGCAAAATAAGAAAAGACAGTTTATTATAAGACAAGAATAAAGCAATTTATAATTAAAATAATTTGGCTTTGATAATGCTTCTGAAAGTATTTTTGAAATAACAGTGGCTGCTTGGAATACATTTCACAACTTAAGACTCAAGAATAATTATGATCCATCAATATCAGTTGGCAAAAAAACCCTTTAACTGATGGTAATACCATAACCAACTCTAAATTGCAGGAATTACCAATAATAGAAAAAGAAGGTAATAACACTAAACTCATGGCTCTATAACTCAAATACTTCGAGACCACAGAAAGGTTATGAGGGCAAACAAAGGGAGAGGGAAGCTAGCAGCCCTACCTTCTGATAGGCCAAATGCCCAACATGAATTTCCATTTCCTGTTCTTTATTAGCATATCCTAGAGAGTTGCAATTTTTTTTAAAAGATTTTATTTATTTATTCGACAGAGATAGAGACAGCCAGCAAGAGAGGGAGCACAAGTAGGGGGAGTGGGAGAGGAAGAAGCAGGCTCACAGCGGAGGAGCCTGATGTGGGGCTCAATCCCATAATGCTGGGATCACGCCCTGAGCCGAAGGCAGACGCTTAAGCTTAACCGCTGTGCCACCCAGGCGCCCAGAGAGTTGCAATTTTATCTCTGCAGTATCATTGCTGCTAGAACAATCTAGGTTTTACAGTCTTGCATACTACTAACATGCAAATTTATATCAACACAAGTGCAAGCAATTCATTCTTAGAAAACAAGATTCCCTAGCCTTTTCTGGTTTACCAAGGTTTTTAATGACCTACTCATTTTGTCCTTCGCTGTACAAGTGTTCTTTAAGTTATATTCTAATCGATGTGCATTTTACCGAATACTTACTTTTTTTATTGCTTCCCACCCATTTCAAAAAGGGTAAAGCTGTGTTTATAAGTTTGGGCACCATCTATTAGATGTGAGATGAAATATACTGAATTTTTCAGTAAAAATTCTCAGAGCTTGCTGCCTTAACTGAGTCCCTACCCACAGTTCATTGTCCCAATGACAACTTAGAAGAGAGTTCTACTTTTATGTCTCCTATCAGCTTGTTTCCTTGTGCTTCTGTGGTTGGATCATGAGGTTGATCATTCAGTGACCACCAGACTAAATATCACAGACTCCTTTTCCAAGTTGCTCTGATATCCTCTGTGGCCAGAGGAACAGGAAAACATTCATGATGTAAATCCAATTTCTCTTGCAAAAAAAGACAGGTACGATGAGGAGTCATTCCAATACCCCCATGACCAATTAGAAAACATATTTTATTGCACAACACCTCGGGCACTAAATGAAGCAATATTGCCTTCTTTTCTGTTTGTCTCTGATCTAGCTGTTATGTTTTTTTTTAATGCATTCTACCTATTTCACAATTGTAGATTTATGCTCCATCTTTTATTCTGTCCCACCGCTTCCTGATAGCAAATTTTTATTTGTTTCGTTTTATTTTTCACATCAAAGTTTCCAGGATACTTGGATTGCAAGGCCACATGGAAAGTCCTTTATTCTCTCAAATCCTCAAAGAGATGTGGATGATATGACACTTGTTATTCCGTCCTTATATATTTATTAATCTTCCATTAGGCTTCTTTCAAAAAAGGCTTATAAACAAGATGGCTTTATTTCACTTTTTTTCTCTAGCCTGAAAGGATCATAAAGATTCTAAAATAAAACTACACTTAAAAAAAATCCTAAGTTTGCTTCTTAGGGCACAAAATACCTTTTGCCTTCCAAAGTAAAGTCACAAGATAACAATAAGTTCAAAAATGTTCAGCATTCTTGGCACAGATAGTTATTGTCATGGACAGATTTTGAGACGTGCCTTATTTGTTAAGCCTCTTTTACTTGAATGAAGACTGCCACTCCTGAACAACTATCTCGTTCATAAAAAAAATAAAGAAATTATCTTTTTCCTGAAAGGTCAGGCCCCATGCTCAGCAAGTTTTTCAGAGACTAAAGAAACTCTTTGTACCAAATCACTTTTATGACCCTTTGAAAGACTATGTGAGGTCACCTAAGGATATTCTCCTCCTTTTCACTCATAGAAACCATTGGATGACATACAGGAGCATAGAGAAATGATAGAAATAATGAAATGTGATTGGTACGTTTCCAATCTTCTAACATGGCTCAATAGAATTGTCAATCCAGCCCAATTTGTTAAGCCCATAATGTAGGTTATTTTGTAAAGAAAAGAAAGGCAGATCAATTTCCATTGTAAATTGTATTTTGTAAATATATATTTGGATTTCATCCACAGAAGAAAGGTTGTTCTTATTAATCTGCTTTCATAATCACATGAAAAACTTCAGAATTGTGTTTAGTTTATCCAGAAGCACAGGCTAACATGGTCAATGTAAGAAAAAAATGTTTGGGATCCCTATATGTACTCAGTTTGAATGTCAATTTACAAAAGAAGTTTGTCACACCTTAGAGAGTCAACTACACATTCACTACGTACATCAGCCAGAGTCAGCTGGGACAATAGGATGACAAGTCATGATGCTGAAAAATGAACTGTTGTGACTTCCACTTCCAAGAATGGCCAAATAGGTTATTCATACCAAATGCCCCGCTGTAAACAAGAAAAAGAATCCTCAGATGAAATAAATTTTAAATACCTCCTTTGCAGAAAAAGAGACCTAACAGGCTTGGATGAAATTATATGAAATTGAAGGGAAAAATCAGAACTCAGAAATATGGCTTAGCAAAGAAGACTCTTTTACCCAAGGGCATTTTGCTGATTTAGGCAAATTTGTTCATTTGTCTTGTTTTTATGATTTGTAGACTCCATTACTTTTCACCTTATTTCTTACCACTTTACCCTTGTTTTCTCTGTTCTAGGCACATTGGTCTTTCGAATATTTTGTGATTGTACTGGTCATCACTATGTGATTTATTAACCATTTCTCATAATATTAATAACCTTACAGCATAACTGGAGGATAGTCATGCTAGGAATCAGCTCTGTCAAAAAAGAAACTCTACCAAATAATACACTGAGGTTTTCTGTATATGAACATAAATGATTCTCTGGTATATTTGGTTTAGACCATTGAGTGAAGAAGAATGTTAACCATATTTTACTATTTCCATCATTGCCCCTTTGCTTTTGTGTGCTTTTGCAAGAAAGCAAAGATTTGTCAAGGTAAACTGATTAAGGTTGATCCCAGGATATGAGTCCAAATATAGTTACCATTAATGACTTTAGTTTGTTCATACCAAAGACAAAAGGAAAATATATTTCCCTAATTTTTATATTGGTATTTAAGTATATGCTGTGATGTGAGGCACTCTAGTGGATGTTGTTGCTGGGTAAGATCAATGCATTTAAAAAAGGCAATGAAAAGCTGAGTATGATTAATCACCAATTTAAGGCAAAATGTGAAAGTCGAAGGACCTTTTGGCAGTATATAAAGAGAACGTGATCTTTTTCATTCAGAGGACAGAAAAAGCTGAGGATTAGGAGCAGAGCCTGATTTTAAAGGTAGCTGATCTCTAGAAAAGATCTAGTTATCAACCCAGGAGGTCTATTATACAGGGTCATGGCCTTAATTTGGATGGAGTAGGAAACAAATTTGGAATTGTGATATCTAGGTCAATGCACTTGAGAATCTTGAAAGCTGAGACCACTGGGCCTTTTTTATATTGAAGGTTAACACTACCCCCCGTCCCCACATTACTGTAAAAAAGTGCAGGAGCCTCTGCCTCCCATAACATTGTGACATACCCTTAGATTTCCTCTTGGTCACCAGAATGACAGTTAAGGTCAAGTCACAGGATAAATCAAATGACAAAGTACTGGATCAGCTAAGGGAAGATGTAAGCTATGCCCTAGAAGAGTTGTAGGATCTAGCTAACATGTGTCAGCAGGAACTAGAAGACTAATGCATGGTATTGGAACTTGAAGATGCAAGGTCAAGTGGTATTTGCTTTGCACTTGGTAAAGGAAGAATTTATTGATGGGAAGACACTCAACTGGAGTATAGCACTTAATACCTAGGGAAGAACCTTAAGAGAAATTGATAAGATGTTGCTAAGATGGCCCTTGAAAGCTTGTAAAAACAATAGCACACTTAATGAAGTAGGAAGATAAGACATACAGTGATAGATGGTGGAATAAGACATCAATATCTCAGAGAAATAGGCAGACTAGAGTAGATATACTACCTAAGACTAGAAAATCTATCACTCAACTATGTTCCATATGAAGGCCTAGAAAAACCTACAATTACCAACATTTTAAGTTATGTGCTGGTGAGAGTTCTACCAGGATTTTAAGAAGCTCAGTGGTGACTATCCTTTTTAGACTGGACCTGATGATAGGAGCTGCTGTTATAGAACTGTGGAAGATAGAAACTTTTTTTATTTTTTAATATTTTATTTATTTATGTGACAGAGAGAGTGCAAGCACAAGTAGGGGGAGCAGCAGGCAGAGGGAGAGGTGGAGGGAGCAGGGAGCCTGATGCAGGGCTCAGTCCCAGGATCCTGGGATCATGATCTGAGCTAAAGGCGGACACTTAACGACTGAGCCACCCAGGTGTCCCATGGAAGATAGAACCTTAAAATGATAAAGTCTAGGCAGTGATACTTAATCATAGGTAATGAGATGGACACACATATCATATGAAAGTCACAGTCCAAGAGAACTGACCTGAAGCAAGCTCTGGACATAGGTCTCAGATCATGGTGTACCTGAGAGCAAGAGAGATGGGCAGACAATGTAAAAGTTGCTGAAAATGGACATCAAAACATTTAGGAAGCAAAATTTAGGATGCCAGGAATCTTAAGTCCACTGCTCCAATAAAAAGTCAGAATTTATTGCTTAGATTCTGGACCTGAACCAGTTTTCAGACCCAGAACCACTGCCTTCAGGAAGATCACCCTGTAACAACACAGCAAATGTATGCTAAAATGATTTCCCCAATACTTCCCCAAAGGAAATACAGCATTAATTTGGCTAACTATAGCTGGGAAAGAAGAATATCCAGTCATTTCCAAGACTTTCGGATACGGAATATGTGGTGTTAACTGGGGGAATCAAAGCATTATCAATAGCTTTCTTGTTAACCACTGGAATCACAGGAGCCAGATAGTAATGGAATCCTGAAAAGTCTGGTTCACAGTAGGTTCACTGGGTTTGTGCACCTATGGAGTGGGCGTAACTTTGGTCCAATGTATAGGTGGAATGGACACATCATGTACTTGGTGGAACATCACACCTGTTTTTTTGGCTTGTGGGGTAAGAGGCATTGTAGTGGTATCATAAGTCTGGCTAAACTAGTAAATCAAAAATAGTATTGCATCCCAGGAAGAATGACAGACATTAGTGTTCTTCCCTTTAATGATATAAATGATGCAGCTTGTTGGTCTTCACTATATCTCCGCTTAATTCACCAGTCTGGATCCTGGATTCTGGGTGATGACAGTGGACTGATGCAAATTACACCAAGTAGTAGCCCCACATGTACTCATGATGACAGATATGATACCTGTGCTAGGCTGGATAACAAAGCCTTGAGTGTATGGTAATGCAATTTAGAACCAGGCAGAGTTTTTTCCATACCTATCAGGAAGGAATATTTGAAGAGTTTTGTATACTCTGAAATTTTCCATTTATAGTCTTGTTCAGAACTATATTGATTCTGCTTTTTTTCATAGTTGTCATCTGAAAGAAACTGGCTCAGCTAGATTTTCTTTATGACACTACATTAGCCCAGTTTATCAACGACATTCTCTTAATTTTGGATCAGCAAGAAGGGGAAAGTACTTTGGAGATCCTGTAAAGATACATACATTCCAGAGGTTGGATAATAAACTCTATGAAAATATGGGTGTCCTCCATATCAATGTTTCCCATGCAGAGCTCAACTTCTCCATCTATTAATCCTGCTTTCCTCATTGTCCTATAGTTGTTCCTAGTACACACCTCAATAAAGTTCCTGCATGACATCTCTGTCTCAGAATCCAGAACAAAAGAGAATCCAGAACATTTAAACGTTTGTATATAGTACTTGCTCTCATATACTTCAAAGCTCTAAATTTGAAATCTCCAGGATACCAGAAATTTCCAATGGTTGTTCATAATGAAATGGAATACAAACTGTATGGCATAACTGTGTTGGACCAGTTTGTGACTATAACTTTCCCAACATGTAAAAGGGCCCAGTTAAATTCAGAAATTAGATATTTGGATTACATTTTAGAGCTAGTCAAGATTAGCACAATCAATAGTTAATTATATATTACAAAGTGAATTTGACTAACAGAACTATGGTTTTATAGAACAATAGGTTATTTTATTCTGTGCAGTCTCATTGGAAATAAATGCTATACATACATTGGAAAAAATGCTACAATATATTCCAGATAATTTAAAATCTAACTATGATGTGATTAGTTATTAAAAGTAGAAATCCTAAAATACATATGATCATGAACTGAACCTATAATGATGGACTAGAAGCACCCTTAGCGCGTAAGTGTCTATAATGCTGATAAGAGGCTACTTAAGTTACATTGTTAATAAAATGTAAAGAGGCTCATCTCACTAAGAGTCTAGACAAGTATCATATAATGTGTAGTTGGAAAGAGTTTAAAAGGGGATAAAAGTAGAATGAAACTATTTACCCCCTACAGAACTAATTTTGAAAGAGGATGGTGTTAAAAATCACCCAAGGAACACTGTGAAACAAGAGACACGTCTTCCTTTTAAGAGAAGGGTAAAATAAAAATTAAATATACTGTGTCCCCCAGTTCTCCTCAATTTGATTAATAGTGAAGAGAAAACAAAAGCCTTGCACAAAAAAGAAGAAATTTTCTGAGAACTTAAACATTTTACAGCTGGTATACTCCGAAAGTTCTCTCTAGGAGCTGTTAAGAAATCTGTAGTTAAATAGAGGAGTTTACTTAGTTGATTAATCTGTTTGAAATAAGTTCCCAACTGAGGTTAAATTTAACTATGCTCTATTTTATTACACAATTGTAGGATAATTGTGAGTTCTTTCAGAAAAGAAATGAGGACTCATTTGATTTATTAAAGCTATCTCAAGCATCTGCAACTTAATCTTTTTTTGTTTTGTTTTATAATTGGTTTTCTAAAATATCTTTTATAATGTAATAGAAATCATATAATTTTACATATCTAATGGGTCTAACATGTTCACTTATACAAATTAGTATAACACGTTGAAATGAACAATTAAATTAGAACTTGTAAAACTTCTACTGAAACTTATCTGTGCAGCTAATGTTCTTTCTAGACCCTGACAAAGCCAATCTACTTTTTCCTCTAGAAGTAATGCTTCAGTGAAATTTTGTGCCTTTCATCATTTTTCATTCTTTCATTTTCATCATTATGGTTTCCCTCAAATGGATATATCTGTATATAAAACATTATTATTTTAGTTTACCTCGTAGAGATGGTGTCATACTCTATTCTTCTGCAACTGTTTTCATTCATTTGACATTATGCTTTAAGACTCATCCATGTTGATTTGTGTGGTTCTAATTAAATCAATTATAATATTTAATCATTAAACTTTTAAAATAATTCTTGTTCTTTAGGGCGGTTTTAGTTTCACAGCAAAACTGAGAGCAAGGCACAGAGATGTCCCTGTATACACCCTGCCTTCACACCTGCATAGTTTCTTCTATTATCAACATCCCGTGCCAGAATGGTATATTCATTAAGTTTCATGAACCAAATTGACACATCATTATCACCCAAAGTCCGTAGTTTACATTATGGTTCAGTCTCGGTGTTGTACCATTCTATGGGTTTGGACAAATGTATAATGATATGTATCTGCCATTATAGTAGATTGAGTGCCCTAGAAAGATCCTCTGTGCTCTGCGTATTCAACCCTCCCTCTCCCTTAATTCTTGGCAACCACTGATCTTTCTATTGTCTCCCTAGTTTTGCCTTTTCCAGAATGTCATGCAGCAGAAATCATACAGCATACAGCCTTTGCAGATTGGCTTTTTTCACTTAGTAATATATATTTAAGCTTCTTCCATGGCTTGTCATGGCTCAATAGCTCATTTCTTTTTAGCACTGGATAATATTTCATTGTCTGGTTTGCCACAGTTGATTTATCCATTTATCTAATGATCATCTTGATTGCTTCTAAGTTTTAGCAATTATGAATAGAGCTGCTATAAATGTACATGTATAGGTGTGTGACATGTGTTCAATTATTTAGGTAAACACCAAGGAGGGCAATTGGTGGATCATATGGTAAGGGTATATTTAGTTTTGTAAGACATTGTCTTCCAAAGTGGCTGTACTGTATTGTATTCCATACTGTCAGTGTTCCAGATTTCAGCCATTCTAATAGGTGTGTAGTGGTATCTCATTGTTGTAATTTGCATTTCTCTGTGACATATGATAAGGAACATTTTTTATATGCTTATTTGCCATCTGTATATCTTCTTTGGTGACGTGTCAGTTAGGGTTTTTGGTTCATTTTTATTTATTTATTTTTTTAATTTTTTTATTATATTATGTTAGTCACCATACAGTACATCCCTGGTTTCTGATGTAAAGTTCGATGATTCATTAGTTGTGTATAACACCCAGTGCACCATGCAATACATGCCCTCCTTACTACCCATCACCAGTCTATCCCATTCCCCCACCCTCCTCCCCTCTGAAGCCCTCAGTTTGTTTCTCAGAGTCCATAGTCTCTCATGCTTCATTCCCCCTGCTGATTACCCCCCCTTTCTTTATCCCTTTCTTCCCCTACCAATCTTCCTAGTTCTTATGTTCCATAGATGAGAGAAATCATATGATAATTATCTTTCTCTGCTTGACTTATTTCACTTAGCATCATCTCCTCCAGTGCCGCCCATGTTGCAGCAAATATTGAGAACTCGTTCTTTCTGATAGCTGAGTAATATTCCATTGTATATATGGACCACAACTTCTTAATCCAGTCATCTGTTGATCCCTTAAAAAGTTAAAAATTGAGATACCCTATGACCCAGCCATTGCACTACTGGGTATTTACCCCAAAGATACAGACGTAGTGAAGAGAAAGGCCATATGCACCCCAATGTTCATAGCAGCATTGTCCACAATAGCTAAATCACGGAAGGAACCGAGATGCCCTTCAACAGATGACTGGTTCATTTTTAATCAGGTTGTTTGCTCTCTTATTTTTGAGTTTTAAAAGTTCTTCCTATATTTTAGACAAAAGTCTTTTATAGGATGTATCTTTTACAACTATTTCCTCTGAGTCTGTAGCTTGTTTTTTCATTCTCTTGACAGTGTCTTTTGCAGACAGAGAAGAAAAACTTTTTTTAATGTAATAAATCTTATCAAGCCTTTCTTTCATGGATTTTGCCTTTGATATTGTATATAAAAGTCATCATCAATCCCAAAGGATTTTTTCCTATGCTATCTTCTAAGGATTTTACACTTTTGTGTTTTACATCAGTTCTGTGATCCATTTTGACTTAATTTTTGTAAAGCATGTAAAGTCTGTGTCTAGCATATTTTTAATAGCTCTTTTGGAATTTTTTTCTGCCATTTTATCATCTCTGTCATTTTGGGATCCATTTCTATTGAGCAACTTTTCTCCTGGCTATGAATCAGATTTTCTGCTTCTTTGCCAGTCTTGAGGTTTTTGAATAGATGTCAGACATCCCAATTTTAAGGTTATTGAATGCTTGAATTGGTTGTTTTCTTTTAAGGGGCATTGTATTTCATCCTGTTAGGATGCTAAGTTACATGTATATTAGCCTGATAAGTTTGAAGACTTGTTAAGCTCTTTAAGGGGTGGGTCCAGGGTAGCCCACATTCTCGGGCTAATTCAGCCATGCTACTAACACATTACTAATGAACACCTTGTGTATTTATTTATCAAGTTTTTTCCATTTTGTCTATTGGAAACTTGAATGTTTTCTAGTCTTGTGTGAGTTCCAGGAGTTATTCAATTTATAGCTCACCCATATGTGTTCTTTCCCCCAGAAGTTGTTTTTGTTGCATGTTGTGGGTTGTCACTCTAGACATGTGCAGATTAGTGTTCAAAGACTAAATGGAAATCTATGAAAATCTGATATTGGGGGCTTTTTCTTTGTTTAACTCCTTTTCTCCAGTACTATTTCCTGCATATTCTTAGGTGCCTTAGTCTTCACAACTCTGATATCTGTCTCCTTAAGTCAGTGAGAGGTCTCTAACTCAGCGAGACTACTGGACGCTGCTTGAGTTTCACCTCTCTGCATTACAGCCCAGAAATTGCCTCTAGGCAGAAATTTAAGGCCATCAATCATAGTTCTCATCATGTGTATTTCCCTTTTATCACAGATTACAATCCTATGTTGCCTGTTTTCCAATGTCTTAAAATCTTTTGTTATAGCATATTTTGTCACATTTTCTGGTTTTTGGATACAGCCTTTATTCTGGATCCTGTTTATTCATCATGCCTGAAGGTGGAAATATATGGCAATACAGTCTTTTTCCATCTAAGCTGGTGAAAATATTTTGGAATCTGAAAACATACATCATTTTTAAAAAGCAGTGTCAATAAGATATATTCATATATTATTTATACATATTGAAAATGTCATCACAAATACATTGGTTTTATTATCAATTCATTTCTTTGCCCTTCTAAAATATTGACTTAATAGAGACAAAGTAATTTTCCCCAAGAAGCTGTCAGATTATTTAGAGTAAGAGTACTTCATTTTGATTCTAATTTATAGAATACAAAGCATAGTTTCTTTGCCACATCTAAAATTTTAAATTGTTAGATTAAAGTCTGTTTAAATACAGCTAATGACTTTTAAAATTTCTTCTCTGTCTTTAACTATGGCCATTTTTGTTCCAATATTATCTGTTTCTTTTTTCTTTTATTCTTCTTGCTCAAACTTGAAATAGGTGTATTTATTTGTTTAGCCTCTATAGATAACTAGGTTTTAATTTTAATTTTGTTGCAGTCTCTCTTAATCCTTCTTTATATTTCATTAATTTCTTTCTTTTCTTTTTTTCATTTTTCAGGGAGTTATAGTTTGGCTTGTTAGCCACCCCCCCCCCCACACACACATACCAATTTCTTAAGTTAAATCCTTAGGTTGCTAATTAGCAATATTCTAAATTTAAATACATTTAAATATATATTGACACATGTTTTCTGGATTCATAGAGAGTTAGACTGAAGCTGTTAATTCTGGGCCTTGTGCTGTGAGCAAAATAATATGTGGTACTTCCAATGGGGGGGGCAGTTGAAAATATATTTGAGCTCGCTGGGTACTCTTCTCTCATATTCTGGTGACCAGAGAAGCCATATGTTTTATTGTTGGCATTACAATTGGTCAAAACTCTATCAGCCTAGGTTTTAAATGAATAGGTGAAACCACTCATCTCTTTAGTCTCCCTTCTGTCATCAACCAACATAAAATGGACATATTGTAAAATGAGAAATAAACATCTGCAATCTTAAATATGTGATATTTTGCAGTTAATTTTGCTGGAAAATATACAAAAATTTTATCCCCCAACTTTTATCAAGAAAAAAAGTGTGTTTCAAAGCAGACTTTTAGGAGTGACATCAGAAAGATGGTAGAATAGGAAGCTCTGGGCCCCATTCCCCAAAGGGACACTGAATTAACAGCACTGTACAGTCAAAAAACAAAACAAAACAAAACAAAACAAAACAAAACAAAACTTTATAAGAACTCCATAAAGCAGTTCAGAATTTTCAGTACCCCAGGCAAGTGTAAAGCCAAGAACAGCTGCATTGAAATGAAATGAAAAAGAAAAAGAAGAAGACGACGAAAAGGAGGAGGAGGAGGAGGAGGAAGGACAAGGAGGAAGAGGGGGAGGAGGAGGGGGAAATACTAAAAAGATGTAAATTTGTGATATTGATAACATCAGTGGGGAGGGAGATGTAAAGGAGAAGAGTTTTTGTTTGCGACTGAAATTAAGTTGTTATCAGTTTAAAGTAGATTGTTAAAACCATAAAATGTTTCATGTAATCTTCATGGTAATCATAAAACTCAAGAAACTAGGAAGAGAAGGAAATTACCCCCCATGATAAAGGCCATAATATGAAAAGCCCACAACTAACATAATCAATGATGAAAGCCTGAAACATTTTCAACTTTAAGATTTTTTTTTTTTTTTTTTTTTTTTTTTTATTTATTTGACAGAGATAGAGACAGCCAGCGAGAGAGGGAACACAAGCAGGGGGAGGGGGAGAGGAAGAAGCAGGCTCATAGTGGAGGAGCCTGATGTGGGGCTTGATCCCATAACGCCGGGATCACGCCCTGAGCCGAAGGCAGACGCTTAACCGCTGTGCCACCCAGGCGCCCCACATTTTCAACTTTAAAGAACAAGGCAAGTATAACTGCTTTTTTCTTTCTTTGTCTTTTTTGTCTTTCCTTCCTTCCTTCCTTCCTTCCTTCCTTCCTTCCTTCCTTCCTTCCTTCCTGGAGGCTGCTGAGCTGAAGCCCTTTCCCACTTCTTTATTTACCCACCCACCCCGGTCCCCTCTGATCCCCCGGTTGCAGGTTTGGAGGCACAGTAGGGAGGGTCTGGAAGTCTCCCCTGGGCAGCTGTTCCTTGTTTTTGTGGGATGGTGGCTAGGAGAACCAACAAAAAACCTGGGAGCCCCATCTGTCAATCCTGGCTCCTGCCCTGTTTTCCATGGTATTCAATTGTGTGGTGATGGGTGATCTGGTGGTGAGTACCAAGGAGAATCTGCTTGGCTACATCTTATCTTTTAAAGAAAAATTTATTTATATATATTTGGCATGCAATGTGATGTAAACTTAAAGTACAGAGCATAATGATTTGATACATTTAGAATGCAAATGCCTGCTTTTGCCATTTCTAATCAACATGGTACTGGAAATCCTAGCCAGAATAATTTGGCAAGAAAAAGAAACAAAAAGCATGCAAATTAGAAAAGAAGAAATGAAATAATCTCTATTCACAGATGAGAAAATCTTTATATCATTTCTTTATAGAAAAAGACAATGTAGCAACAGAAAAAGAAAAAACCTGAAACCCACAAAATGAGCAAAGGACTTAAATAGACATTTGTCCAAAGAAGGTATACAAATGGCCAAGAAGCATATGAAAAGTTACTCAACATCACTAATTATCAGTGAAATGCAAATCAAAACCGCAGTGAAATATCATCTCATATGTGTCAGAATCATCATAAAAAAATCAGAAAATGGCAAGTATTCATGAGATTGTGGAGAATTTGGAACTTTTTTGGCACTTTTGCTGAGACTAAAGTGGTGCAAGTGCTGTGAAAAATAGTAGAGGTTCCTCAAGTGTAGAGTTTCAGTTTGCGAGAGGTAAAAGTTCTAGAGATTTGTTGCACAATAATGTGCATATAGTCAACACTATTGTATTGCACACCTAAAAATAGTTAAAATGGTAAATTTTATGTTATATGTTTTTTTACTACAATAAGGGAAAGTATAGTCATATATTGACCATTTCCTTTTTTACCAATTCATTCCTAATGTATCAATCCTCTTCATGGCTTTAAATTCTTGATTTTCTTCTAAACAGCAACCATGAGAGAAGTCTTAGGCATCTTATATTTAATATGTTGATTTTATAAACGGGACTGATGGTGCCACAGTTAATGTTACAGAGTCCTTGATCTAATTCAAGAATCCTAGATCTCAGTTTTAGTACTGTACCACAGTCACTTCTACCACTTTCCATGTTTGAGATGACAGAAACCTTTAATTTTTGTATAAAATTGCCAACTATCTAGGAAATATGAGAGATATATATGTATTTTTGAGCACAAATATGGTTGGCTTCCGGTAGAAGGTAATAAAACTGAGGTCTTTGACAGGGGAATGGTATATTGAAACAAAACATTCAACTACATAAAACATCACCAAATATGTTTAAAATGTCAAAATAAATTAGCAAACATATCTGATAACTAAATTGAGCTAGATGAACAAACACATTTTAAAAAACAACTACACTTGTGCTACTGAGGTGATGATAGGGAATAATTAATTAAAGAATGGTGAAGAGAGGTGCTTGGTTGGCTCGGTCAGTAGAGCATGTGACTCTTGATCTCAGAGTTGTGATTTTGAGTCCCACTTTGGGTGTAGAGATTACTTAAAAATAAAATCTTTCAACGACAACGATAAAAGAATGGAGGGAAGAGACTTCATTTTGGACTTGCTAACAACAACTAAACTTTATCCCCAGATTTTTAAATGAAAATAAATCTACCTCTTTCCTACAACTACTGAACTTTTTAGCTTGGAAGGAGAGACTAATGCAAGTTGGTTAAAATGTTTGCAATACATTATTGAACAGTGTTAGTGGGAAGCAACTAGAACACATTAAAGGAAAAGCAGTATTAATGAAAAGGATCTAGCTGGTAGAATAAATGCATATTGGGATCAACTGACACAATTGTATAGCCTTATTAAAGCACAAGTATTGCAGAGAAAGAAAATGAAACTTAGAGGCTTACTTATATTGACCAGGTATGTGCTTTGGAAGGGAAATGAGAGTGTTAGTAAGATGACAGTGTAAGTGAAATAAACATGGGTCTATAATGAATTTAACATCAAAAGAAGCCAAAAAGAAGCAATGTGGTAGATTAAAAGGGAAGGGAAAATTAAACTGTGAAATAAAGAGAAAAGAAATGATAAAAATGAAGGTCAGGGTAAGATGATTTTGATCAGTTATAGGAGGTGGATGTTCTTTGTAATCACTGCAACAGGATAATAGCATACCAATAGGCGGCTCAATAAGGCGGAAATAAATACCATGAAAAAGAGATTTAGGAATGTGAATTCAAAAGTTAAAAGAGCCTTTGATGTGAATGATAATGTCCCCTGGATTGAGAATAGGTAACAGAGGGAGAGAAAAATCTGGAACTCAAATAATAAACTCACTAGGAATGTTGAGAAGTGTGCTGGAAATATCAGCAGTAAAGGAGGCATGATCTTCCTTGTAGAGTACTGTGAGAGAAGAGGATATCAGGAAAAGCGTGTAGGAAGCTAAAAGGAGACTAACAGAACAAGAAGAGCATGGAAGAGAATATAAATATTGATAAAGATACTTGGAAAGAACACTCTTGAGTTGACTGTGCATGGGTTCAAAGTCTGGACAAAAAACATCAGTAAATAATTTATCCATAATGTGACAAGTGTAGCAAACAGCAATTAAAGAGGCACCTAGTAAAAACAAACAAATAAATAAATACATAAGTAAAAATAAATAAATAAAAATAAAATTCCTTTTTTTGAAAGACTTTCAGGGAAGATGGCAGAGTAGGATGACCTTAAGCTCGCTTGGTCCCATGGATACAACTAGATAACACACACATCAGTGTAAATAACCCACAAAGTGACCCAAAGCCTGGCAGAACAGACTCTCCACATCTAAATGTAGAAAAGAGACCCCATTGCATGAGGGACAACACAGGCAGAGAGAGAGAAAGGAGAGAGAAACAGACCCTTATGCCAAACACTCGGTGTGGGGAGCCTGCATGGGGACAACAAGTCCCTGTGGCATTTGGCTTTGAAAACCAGAAGACATAACTTTGTGAGTACTTATAATCAGTGGAACTTAACACCTGGAACTTTAAAGATCAGTGGACTCAGCTCTGGGAGAGTCAGAGGGTAATAGGAAACTTAATGCCTGCCCCTAAAGAGACAGCACAACAAACAGCCTTGCTGAGATACAGCATAGAAGCAGCAGTTGGAAAAGTGCCTGGAGTATACTGGAAGGAGATTGATTTATTATTCTCACAGTCTGTACTGGAGGGGCAGGGATCTTTAGGAGACTTCTCCAGGAACAAAGGAGGTGGTGGGGGCACCAGTTCCCTCCCCCACCTCTCAGGCGAGACACATGGACACCTGTGGGGACCAGCAGAGCACCAACATTCTCCACCTAACTTACTAAGAGCACGCCCTGCCCCCACATTTCCTGTGGACATGCCCCCTCTGGCCCTGAAACAGGAATTTTCTAATGCAGTTCCAGGTCCCCTCCCACAACAGATCTGCACACACTTGCTAACACCATATGCCCTAACCCTGTGTTCTCCTATAGACCTGCCCCCTCCAATATGCCCTTGGCTAGAGCCTATCCAAAGTAGTGCCATAAAACTGACAGTGTGCAAGCAGCCCCCACAGGGGCCAGTACCACTCCAAAGTGACTCCTGCCCTTGGTAGAGGAAGAGATAACCACACACACCAGTCCCACTGAGGACCCAGCACTGAGCGGGGGGGGGTGGGGGGGAGGAGATATCTAGTATGACTGCAGGCCCCAATCACCAATGAAAGCTTCCCAGGGGATAACCCACGGAAAGCCTCCTGTAGTTCAGTGGTATTGCATCTCTGGAAAACACCTGTTCTGACTCAGCTCAAGCTCATGGTGGCCTCAGACTGGTCTACCAACAACCCAAGGGCCAAGCCTTGCCCACAACAAGTAAAGAGAGCCATTGCCGGTGTCTGAACTAAGGGGAAAAGCAGCTCAGCCACAACAGTCGGGTGCATGCAACACGTATAGGAGATATCTCAGAAGTGCCAGTTTCTGGTGAATAAGGGATATTGTGCTGCAGGGCACTAAATGACCTCTTCTTAATAAGCCACTTCTTTCAAAAGCAGGAGAAATAGCTGTGTTTCCTAACACATAGAAACAGACACAGAGAGTTAGACCAAAGAAAGAGACAAAAGAATATGTCCCAGATGAAAGAACAAGAGAAAATCACAGTAAAAGAGCTAAACAAAATGGACATAAGTAATATGACTCATAGAAAATTTAAAGTAAGGGTCGTAAAATATTCGCTGGACATGAGAAGAGTGAAAGACCTCAGTGAGACCCATAACAAAGAAATAGAAAACATAAAAAGAATGAATAAGAGATGAACTCAATAACTGAAATTAAAAGTAGATGGAATAAGCAGTAGATTCGAGGAAGCAGAGGAACCGATCAGCGACATGGAGGACAGAGTAGTGGAAAGCATTCAAGCTGAACAGGGGAGAGAAGAAAACACTAAAAATGAAAATAGATTAAGAGAACTCAGTGACACCATCAAACATGATAATATTTGCATTTTAGGGATCCCAGAAGGAGAAGAGAGAGAAAAGGAGGCAGAACATTTATTTCAAGAAATAATAGCTGAAAACTTCTTGAATCTGGGGAAGGAAACCAAAATCCAGATCTAGGAGGCATAGAGTGCTCCCACAAAATTAACCCAAAGAGGTCCACGTGACACATAGTAATCAAAATGGCAAAAGTAGTAACAGAGAAAATTTTAAAAGCAGCAAAAAGAAAACAGTTACATATGAGGGAAACCCCATCTGGCTATCAGATGATTTTTCAGCAAACACATTACAGACCAGAAGAGAGTGGCATGATATATTCAAATTGCTGAAAGAAAGAAGAAAAACTGCAACGAAATGTACCCTATCCAGTATGGCTATTATTCAGAACTGGAGAGATAAAGAGTTTCCCAGACAGACAAACATTAAAGGAATTCATCACCACTAAACCAGCCTTAAAGAAATGCTAAAGTGTACTTCATGAGTGGAAAGAGAAGACCATAAGTAGGAATAAAAAAGTAGAAAACACAAAAGCAGTATAATTAGGTAGATCTATGAAATAATTCAAGAGATACACAAAATGAAAGGATGTAATGTATGACACCATATAACTGAAAAATGGAGAGGAGAGGAGTAAAGAATGGGTTGAAACTTAGGTGACCATCAACTTAATATAAACTGCTATATGCATAACATATTATATATAAATCTAATTGTAACCATGAATCAAAAGCCAGTAAAGATATGCAAAAAAATAAAGAGAAAGGAATCCAGGTATATCACTAAAGAAAGCCAGCACACAGAGAAAAGAGAAAGAGGGGAAAAGAACGGAGAAGAACTGTCAAAACTATAAAACAAGTAACAAACTGGTAATAAGTACATACCTTCTGATAATTACTTTGTAAATGGACTAAATGCTCCAAAAGACATAAGTGACAGAATGGATTAAAAAGCAAGACCCATCTATATGCTGCCTACAAGAGACTCACTTCAGGCCTAAATGGATGCAGATTGAAAGTGAAAGGATAGAAAAAGCATTTGTCATGCAAATGGAAGCGAAAAGAAAGTTGAAATGGCAATAAGTATATCAGACAAAAAACTATAAAACAATGTCTTCAACAAGAGACAAAGAAGGACACTATATAATCATAAAGGGAACAATCCAAGAAGATAAAAAATTTTAAATATTTATGCACCCAACATGGGTGTACCTAAATACATAAAGCAGCCATTAAATGTTAAACACAAAGGAAGTAATTGATAGTAATACAATAATAGTAGGGGACTTTAACACCCCACTTATATCAGTGGATAGATCATCCAAACAGAAAATCAACTAGGAAACAGTGGCTTTAAATAACACCTTGGACCAGATGGATATAATGGATTTATTCAGGACATTTCATCCTAAAACAGCAGAATACACATTCTTTTCAAGTACACATGGAACATTCTCCTGAATAGATCATATGTTAGGCCACAAATCTCAACAAATTCAAAAAGATCAAAGTCATACTGTGCATCTTTTCCAACCACAATACTATGAAACTAGAAATCAACCACAAGAAAAGATCTGGAAAAAACACAAATACATGGAGGTTAAATAACATGCTACTAAACAATGAATGGGTCAACCAGGAAATCAAGGAAGAAATAAAAAATTACATGAAGACAAATGAAAATAAAAACACACTGTGTCAAAATCTTTGAAATGCAGTAAAGCTATTCTAAGAGGGAAGTTAATAGCAATACAGGCCTAGCTCAAGAAGCAAGAAAAATCTCAAATACAACCTAACAATACACCTAAAAGAATCAGAAAAAGAACCAACAAAACCCCAATCCAGTGGGAGGAAGGAAGTAATAAAGATTAGAGCAGAAATAAATTAAATGGAAACAAACCAAACCAAACCAAACAAACAAAGAACCTATCAATGAAACTAGGAACTGATTCTTTGAAAAGATGAACAAAATTGATAAAACTTATGCAGACTCATCAAAAAAGAAAGAAGAAAGAAGAAAGAAAGAAAGAAAAAGAAAGAAAGAAAAAGAAAGAAGAAAGAGGAGAGGACTCAAATAACAAAATCAGAAATGAAAGAGGAGAAATAACAACTGACACCACAGAGATACAAAGAATTATAAGAGAATATTATGAAAACTTATATGCCAACACACTGAACTACCTAGGAAATATGGGTAAATTCCTAGAAACATATAACCTCCAAATCTGAATCAAGAAGAAATAGAAAATTTGAACAGACCAATTACCGGCAATGAAATTAAATCAGTAATAATAATAATAAAAAAAATCCAAGCAAACAAAATTCCAGGACCAGATGGCTTTGCAGGTAAAGTCTACTAAGCATTTAAAGAAGATTTAATACATAGTCTTCTCAAAGTATTTTAAAAAATGGAAAAGGAAGGAAATCTCCCAAATTCATTTTTTGAGACTAGCATTATCCTGATACCAAAACTAGATAAAGACACCACAAAAAAAAAGAGAACTACAGAGATGCAAAAATCCTCAACAAAATATTAGCAAACTGAATCTAACAATACATTTAAAAAGTCATTCACCACAATCAAGTGGGATTTATTCCTGGGATGCCAGTGTGTTTCAATATTCACAAATCAACCAATGTGATACATCACAGCAATTATAGAAAGGATAAAAATGATAAAAACCACATGATCATTTCAATAGATACAGAAAAAGCATTTGACAAAGTGCAACATCCACTCATGAAAAAACACCTCAAGAAAGTAGGTTTATAGGGAATGTACCTCAACATAATAAAGGGTGTATATGAAAAATCCACAGCTACTATCTTCCTCAAAGATGAAAAACTGAGAGGTTTCTTTCTAAGGTCAGGAACAAGAGAAGGATGTCCGCTTTCACCACTTTTACTTAACATAGTACTGGAAGCCCTAGCCACAAATTGGTAGGGAAGAGGTAAAACTTTCACTGTTTGCAGATGACATGATGTTCTATATAGAAAACCCTAAAGACTCCACCAAACAAAACAAAACAAAACAAAACTAGAACTGATAAATGAATTCAGTAAGGTTGCAGGATTCAAAAACAATATACAGAAATATGTTGCATTTCTATACACTAATAATGCAACAGCAGACAGAGAAATTAAGAAAACAGTCCCATTTATAATTGTACCAAAAGCAATAAGATACCTAGGAATAAAACTAACCAAAGAAATTGATACATTTAAAAATTTTATTTGGTCTTATATGTCTTATGCTTACTTCATGACACTGCATTGGGAAATTCACTCAATAAAGAGAGAAAATCAGTAAAACTGAACATATATGTAAGAATTCTAAAAGAAAAAAAAAAGCTCCTTAAGGGTCAGCTCTTGACTTTTTGAAATTAAAAAAAAAATTGCCATCTAGCTTTTTATCAAGTTATAATTTTAGTTTAATGGAGGACATCACTTGCTAGCTATGATGTAGATCAGTAAGTATGACAAGAACAACTGGGGAAGCCAGATACAAGCACAGATCATATCCATTGAAAGGCATGAGGGGGCTATCAAAGCAGTCAGGCATCGAGGAGCAAAGACTTCAGGGAGAAGGAACCAGACCAGCATTCTGCAGGCTTCTTTACCCTCTTTCAGAGTGGGGGAAGAGGCTGAGAACTCGAGAAGAGAAAACAGAAAATCCAGTAGTGCTTTTGACAATATCATGTGTACTGGAAGGCAGAAACCTGACTTCCTAGTCAGATAGGACAAGACTTGAGGGAACAATATCCTGAAAACAGAGATGATGCAGAGACGTGAAACTAAATTTTGAGGTTTTACCCTTCTAGGTATGAACTGTTTACTTACACTAAGCAGAACAATGAGACAAGACACTCAGAAAGCTTCTGGAAGGGAGAACGGAGATTTTGGCAAGCTCACCATCCTGAAGAAACCAAAATTTAGAGTTTAGGATATATCAGTTAGGTAGGGACAAAATAAACACTACAGAGTCTTAGATGGGACTTATAGAAAGTAATATCCTCAGAGTAAAGGCTCATCACAGATTGAGCACTAGGAAACTCCAACCCAGCCTAGAGTCAGTCTAGTCCTGTATTTGACTGAGAGAGCCAGACACCGTTCTAGCTTCATATCAAAGGTTAAGATAAACAATTTCTGGGGTAGAAAATGGCATACAGGAGTTCTATAATTTTTACACACAACATCCAATAATCAATAAAAATATCCCCAAACATAAAAAATAAGATCAATAGCAAGAGCAGATTATAGAAAACACCTACAGGTGACCAAGGTATTAGAGTTATGAAACACAGACTTTTAAGTAACTGTAGTTAATATGTTTAAGAAAATGGATATTCAAGACACAGAGTCTCAGAGAATAGGAATATGTAACAAAGAATCAAATAGAAATTCTAAAATTAAATAATACATTAACTGCACTTAATCAATTGATAAAATTAACCACATATCGAAAGAAGAAAAAGATTACTGAAAATGAAAATGGGTCAGTGTTAAAAATGTCCAGTAAGAAGCATAGAGAGCAAAAGAAGATGAGGCATACAGATAAGAGTATAAGAGGCCAACGTATGTATAAGAGGCAAATATATGTGGAATTGGAATCCCAGACAGAGAGGAGAGAATGCGGCATGTACTATTTTTGGAACAGAAATGACTAAATGTTTCCAAAACCAAAGAAACACTAAACTATGAAAACAATAAATGCTGAAAACCGCAAGTGGAATGGATACATTAGAGTAAAAATCTATTTAAAAAAAAAGACAGAAAAATATAAAACTGATCAGGGAAAAGAAAATGCATTCAGTGAGAAACATTCATGGTGACTTCCCCAAGAGTCAAGAGAAACTGGAAAGATAGCTGTAAAATGTTGAAAAGAATTCCCCCAAACAAACAAATAAATACCTATCTAGAATTCTCTAGTAGAGAAAATATCCCCAAAGTGAAGGCTAAATAAACTTATTTCCAAGCAAAAAAGAAAAATTGAGAGAATTTGTTGCTAGCAAACCTTTGCTAAAAGGAAAAGCACAGGACTTTCTAACCCAATGGAGCAATAATCCCTAAAAGAAACAAGGAAACACAGGGATAGAATAGAAAGAGTGAAGGCATAGCCAGATCTAAATGAGTTATGATTCTGCTGAACAGCTATATATAAGGTCTTGTTTGGCTTAAATATATATGTAAAATTAAACATAATAATAAGCTAGGAAGTGGATAGAGTTGAAGGTCTTACATTATCTTAGAAGAGCATACATTTGTTAATTTATATAACATTTCCATAAGTCAAGTTATGTCAGAGAACCACCACCACCACCACCACCACCACCACCACCACCACAACAAAGCACAATTAACAAGCTAATAGGTACAGCCACCTTCAAAAACAGTTTGGTACTTTAAGAATGTTAGATATAGTCCATGATATGGTCCATCTCTTCCTTTCCTAGATATTTACTTAAGATAAAAATTATTATGTTTTATATATTGTAAATGTATATACTAATATTTATTATGTATTAAAGTATATATCTATATAAAGGCTTGTACGTAATGTTCATAGTAACTTTAGTTGTAATAGCCCAAACTGGAAGCAACAGAAATGTCCACTAATAGATGAATGGATGGACAATGACATATTTATATAGTGAATACTAAAAAAAAAAAAAGAAAGGAATGAACTATTAATAAATACTATAATGCGAATTAATCTTAAAATAATTATGCTGAATAAAAGAAGGAAAACAAAATAATACTTATTATCTAGTGGCTTTTATATAAAATTGGAAAATCTCATAGTAATTATTAATGAAGAGAACTAGGGTGGTCATTTTGAATGGAGAAGGAGTGGAAGGGATGGGCAGAAGGGAAAGATTTCTGAAAGGTCTGAGGAAGCTTTTGGAGATGATGGATATGTTGATGAGCTCATGGGTATAGACATATGTCGAAACTTATGATATAAACAAATGTGTGGACCTCATTATATGTTAATTACCTCAAAATTATTTAAGTAAGATGTCTTCATTATAAAATGTACTTACAAAAAAATCTACAGCAAATATCATACTGATTTTTCCCTTTGAAATAGAGAAGATAATGCCTAATACCACTCCCTGCTGGGAGCCTGCTTCTTCCTCTCCCACTCCCCTTGCTTGTGTTCCCTCTCTCGCTGTCTGTCTGTATCTCTGTCAGATAAATAAATAAAATCTTTAAAAAAAAAAAGACTCTCTCTTTCTCTGCCCCTCCTCTCTATGTGCTCTCTCTCTCTCAAATAAATAAATAAATAAATAAATAAATAAATATATCATTTTTAATCTCACTAAAAATAACATTACCTAGATGAGAAAACCTTTACACAGGAAAACAAACAAACAAACAACAAATTATTAAGAGACATTATAGAAGGCCTAACTAATGGTGTGGTATCCAATGAATAGGAAGACTCAAACTTTTATTGATGTCAATTCTTTCCACATCAGTCTAGAGATTCAATGCATTATCATTAAAAATTTCAGCTGCAGTTTTTTTTGTAAATTTACAATCTGTTGTGAAAATTTCACATTAAATAAAAGCACTAGCAATGACCTGGCAATCTTGAAGAATAATAACAAAGTTGGAAGACTTAGACAACAATATATTAAGACATACAGCTATGAAGTTAATAGTGCATGAATAGAAAATTCTAGACCAGTGTATAGAATAGAGGACCCATATATCACTTGATTTAAATAACAGTGACTCTTCAGTCAACTGGAAAATGATGGTCTTTTCAGTACATTGTTTTAATCAATGGGATGCCCATTTCAACAAAAAAATTGACTCTTTTTCACACCATTAACAAAATAATTCCAGATGATTTGTTGATATAAATGTGAAATTTAAGGTAGTAATACTTCTAGAACAAAATATCTAAGAATATATAAATGACCTTGGAGAAGGAAATATTTCTTGAACAGGGAAAGAGTTTTAACCATAAAGTTAAAAATTGGTAAATTGCACTACATAAAAGAATGGACTCTTGTTCACCAAAAGACATCAAGAGAGAGAAAAGTTAAGTCACAGAGTGAAAGATGTTTGCAAATCATATATCTGATGAAAGCCTTATATGTTGAATAAATTAAGAACTCCTACCTAAATAAATAAATTAACCAATAAATAAAAGGAAACCCTATAGAAAATGAACAAAAAGTGGAATAGGTCCTCACACAAGAGGATAAACAAATGACAATAAATATATTTTTCTTAACTGTATCAGTCATCAGGAAATTGTAACTTAAAAATACAATGAGATACTACTACATACACGTAATGTAATAAACATTCAAACCTCATTGTTGATATTGTACCCCCCTGACATAGAAACCATTGAAAACTTTAACATACAAATTCTTTTCCACTCTTTGCTGTAACTTTTGAATATGGCTTTTAATTGCTTTCTCTCTCAAAAATGTATAAAAGTTATAGTTTTGTTATCTAGGAGAATAATCAGATATTGCGATGGAAGAATTATTGTAACTCAAGGCACTGTGAATAACATATGGCTGAGAACAGAAATATGGCAGGGCATAAATAATCATTCACCCCAGATTTCATCAAAGTCGACATGGGCAATATATGCACCCATTATCTCCATTTGTCTAGCTAGCCTGTTAACATCATGTCTCCTGCAGCTAAGTAGAACTGTAGATTGGATTTCCTGCTGTCAAAGCTTTAATAGTGCCTTTTATTTTCAGAGCAGCTACAAAGATGTTTGTTCCATTTCATTTGCAATGTTCATTTTGCTAAAAAAACTTCAGGACAAGAAACTGGAGTAATTAAAATATTTGGATAAAATGTTTATATATATATATATATATTTAATTCTCACAGAGGACTTAGCATTTAATTGGGCTTTGATGCATTCTACTGCAGCTTTTTCCATCCCCTTCAGCAAAAGGTGTTCATATTATACTGTCACTGCTTTCCCTAGGAACAGTTCGGTTTGAAACATACGAGTGACTTTTCCATTAAATTATAGTCTCAGCATTAATGTGCTATATTTTCACTGTGGAATGAAGACTATTGACTCATCAGTAGAGCTAGACTTGAGTTAGTTTTCACAAGCTTTTTGTGTATCTACTATTGTCCTCTCAAGACCTTAAGCTTTAGAGGCGGGACATGTAAGTCTGTGTATCACAAATTATTTCTCAAGAGAACTGAAGATAACAATCCTCTTTTAGGCATGTATTCTTTTGATCAATTGTCCTCAATATGCGCTATACATTACACTGTCCTGGGAAACTTTTAAAACTCCCTGTGACCAGATATCAGCAGTAGACCAATTAAATTTAAAATACCAAGAGTGGAGCCCAGGCATCGGTATATTTTTTTAAAGACTCCAATAAGATTCCAACGTGCAGGTAAAGCTGTCACCCATATCTTTAGATGTTTGGTGGGCAGTTGTTTCACCTGGCATAGGAAGCAATGACCTGTTCTTTAATAGAGAATAAAATAGATGTTTTGGAGAGAAATTCCTTGGCAAATTTCTGTTCTGAACCTCTCTTTAACTAGAATAATGAGGGCACCAAATGAGAAGGTTCAGACTTTCTGGTTATAAAGAAAACCTACCTACCTCAGAGGGGGCCATTTCTATTTAGAAAAAGCTACAGGTCTCATTCATGACTAAAAAGTACTGGGCAAATATAACAGCAGACTAGTCAGCCATTCATAGAGAGAGGAGCCTAAAGCAGGAGCCATAGGACCTGTACATGCTGACAAGGATGGATCCAGAGGTTACTTAACTCCCTGGCATGAGGACATCTCACCTCCAATGACTGAGTGAACTGAAGTGATATACTCAATAGAATATTGAAAAATAATGGGGCTTTGTGATGCTTTAGGAAACTATAAAAAATTGCCAGACTTGAAGATCCTTTCTTCCAGTTTATGGATAACATTAAGTCAATGTTGTTGAAGGGAAATATTTCTGTTTCTCAACATCAAGTTTAAGGATATTTACTAATAGAGTTCAGATCTGTGAAGAATTTTGGGAAGTTTCAACTAATGTTGAGGGACTGACTGTAGCCCAAAGTAAATATGGTATGACCCTTCTGTAAAGTAATCTCCAGGGAAAATTTTGTTTTGGAATTCCTGACACAGAATTCTTAAAAACTAAATTTAGTTGTCCTAAAAAGTCTATAAAAATGCTCCTTCTGTATAGGGCTTTTTCTGGAAATTATTATTTTTTTGTCTTAACCTTTGCAGTTAAGTAATTTGGGTCCCTTTTCTTGAAATGGAAGATCCAGCAAGGTCATGTGTCATTAATCCCAAACAATTATGACTTATGCAATGTCGTCACTTCTAATTCACCTCAGGCACCTTATCTTTCAGTCACATTCTTACATGATCACCAACCGAATGTTCCCATTTTTTAGGTTTTTTAAAAATTTCTATTGTATGAACATAACCTTTTATTTTATTTAAAGATTTTATTTATTTATTTTTAATAGAGAGCAAGAGCGAGAGCATTGGGCAAGCACATGAGTGGGGGGAGGGACAAAAGGAGAGAGAGAATCCCAAACAGCCTTCCCGCTGAGCATGGAGCCCAAAGCCAGGGACCAGATCCCACGATGATGCAACTCTGACCTGAGCCAAAATCAAGAGTCTGTCACTCAACCGACTGAGTCACAGAGGAACCCATAAACATAACCTTTTAAAAGCATCCCCCCATCTCCTTCCCAGGATCCTTTCCATCTTCTTAGAACCTCATGAGCAAGTTCCTCTTTCACCATCTATCAATCTATTCTTGTCTTCATCCTCCTTGCAGTTCAATTTAGATTCCAAGGCTCTTTTTAAAAGGTACAACTCTGCCATTATTCTAATGGCCTTTAACCCAGCAAAACACCAAGCCTTAATAAGCCCTAGTACCTATGTTGTCAGTACTTCTACCTGAGCAGTTGATGTCATCTAGAGAAAAAATGGATGGCAGATTTCATTGTAGGTCATGACTACCAACCACAATCTGACATATGCTACCACCAGTCACAACTGATATATCTTTCTAGTTAGCTCAATATTTTGTATTTGACAATGATATTTAAAAGTGATTACTGGTAATTGTCTTATTTAAAAGACCTCAACTTCCCTTTTATTCTCACACAATGATCCTGTTTCCTATGACACAGAAAAGTAAAATATATATTATTGTTTTGCTAACTATCATATCGACAAAACCAGCTGTGGCTATACCTACTTTTTTTTTCAAATTCCTTCATGTTACAACAAAAGAAGTTCTCTCCTTTATCCACATCTAATTCTTTTATATGTATCCTGGGTTCTGTCACTTCTTACCTTTCCAAGATCATTGAATTGTCATTTATCCTCCCTCTTATAAATCTCTAGCTTCTCTCTTATCAGCATTTAGGACATATACACAAATCACCAGGAAGGATTTGGCACGTTCAAGGAGCTATAATACTATGCATTGGGCAGAGAATGGCATGGAATGAGTTTAGGACTTGGGAAAGGGAAGGCTTTTCAAAGGACTTAAAGGACATATAAAGTTTAGATTTCATTCTCAAAATAGGAGACTGCATTGGAAGTTTCTAAGAAAGGAAATGATATGATCTGGTATGGATTTTAAGGAGGGCACTCTGTATTTTGAGGAGAAGGAGAAGGAAGATAAGAGCAGAAGGGGTAGAACAGTTAGGAGGATGCTGTATTAGTTGAGACAAGAAATGCTAATGCTCACGCAGGAGAGGCAGCCAAGAGACAGATGTGCCATTGACATATTTTTTATATATATTCATGGAGGAACTAAATGCAATTGCAGATGGATTGGATATAGGTTGGGAAGGAAAGGAAACATTTGGAGGTCAGAAGAGAAGTATGAATTGGGAACATGAATCTGAAAGCTGCCATATGGTATAGTATAGTGTGTCTGAACCCTGACTGCCATTAGAAATAATAGAGAAACATACAAATAGGAAGAACAAAGAATAAAATTAAAAAGCAATGTCTCCTCCCTCAACACACACACAGATTCCTAGAATCTTCCCCAGAACTTTTGAGGTAGAGAGGCTTAGTCATGGGTATTTTTTAAAGTCCCAGGTAATTGTAATGTGCAGTCTGTATTCTGAGCTACTGCTATGCATGGTAAAGAAGGCCATGGCAATGGAAGGCATCACCAAGAAAGAAATTGGCGTTAGAGAAGAAAGAGGACCAAGGCAGGGCCTAGTAGAGTATCAACACTTAGATACTGGTTACAGGGACAGAAAACAAGAATAAACAAAAATCCAAGGTGGTATGCTCTGAAATTAAGGTATCATGGAAGCCAAGAGGGTGGGAGGATGGGGAGAGGGTAATGTTTCACAAGAAAGAATTAGCAAGCAACTGAGTGCTGTTGAGAGAATGACAGGGAGAGTCTATACATAACAACTTGCAAAGATAGAGGCAGGAATGGTTTTGACAAGAGCATTTCTTTTTAAATGCTTTCAAAGATTTATTTATTTGAAAGAGAGAGAGTGTGCAAGCAAGTGGGGGGAGGGGCAGAGGGAGAGAGAGAATCTCAAGCAGACTCCCTACCGAGTGTGGAGCCCACGTGAGGCTTGATCTCACCACCCTGAGCTCATGACCTGAGTCATAATCAAGAGTCGGATGCTTAACTGACTGAGCCACCCAGGTGCCCCAAGAACACTTCTACATAGTTACAGGCCAGATTGGCATGGATTTAGGTGAGAAAGTGGGATTGATGAAGCAGAGAACGCTCTCAAGATGTTTTGCAAGATGGGAGGCAGGTAGGTACAAGGGAGAGGTTGTGAAAGCAAGTAAGGCTTTGTATCTGTCTTGCTAAAAAGTGGAAAGCATTACGTCATGTATCTAGGCTGATGTGAATGATCCAGTGTCAAAGAGACTGATGAAGAAGTGAGAGTAGATGGAATAAAGAGGTCGAGTTGAGTCTGACCTCTCAAAGAAACGGAGGAGAGGAAGAGGGTAGGGGTGCAAGTAGGTTTTGCTGCAATGGTGGGAAGATGATGGAGTTCAAATCAGGTAGTTCTTTTATCTCATTGAACACGATGTGAAGTTTTCAGTGGATTGTGAGAGTTGTAGGAGGGTTGTGAGAGATTTTTAGGAAAGAAGACATAAAATAGATATTTCTGGCATATTTATATCTATAATGAGAATGCCATGCAGTATTGTGCTCTTGAAACGTATACATTTAACATGAAATAGCCTGTGGGTGTGTGTGTGTTTCCCAATAATGTTCAGTGTTTCTGGAGAAAACAGAAAACACCGGTGTATTTTTTCTCTGGATTTCTTCTTTTTTTTATTTTTTATATTTTATTTATTTGACAGAGGGAGAGAAAGAGAGAGCATGTGCTCATGAGTGGGGGAGGGCAGAGGGAGAGAGATAAGCAGACTCCCCACTGAGCAGGGAACCCGGCATGGGGCTTGATCCCATGACCCTGAGATTATGACCTGAGCTGAAGTCAGACTCTTAACAGACTGAGCCACCCACGTGCCCCTTCTTTTTTTTTTTTTTAAGGCAAGTATGATAGATGAAAGAAGAGCAAGAAAGTAGAAGCCATTATTGCCAGAGAGGAACTACAATAACGCTCTACAGAATTTAGACTAGTAAAGGTGGTAATGTGAATCAGAAAGTAGTGGGGTTTATAAATATAATATCTCAATAATTAGTCATTGTGACCTTGGAATATTTGCACACTGTGAAGTAGAATATTTATAAATATAGTTTTATATTTAGTACACATCACTATGTGAACAAAAGTCTTCATTTGGTATAAATGTCCAGGAGTGCAATTTCTGGGTCACATCATAGTTGCATATTTAGTTAAGAAACTGCCAAAATGTTTTCTAGAATGGCTATATAATTTTATATTCCCACTAGCATTATATGAGTGATATAGCTTCCCCACATCCTCACCAGCATTTTGGTGTTGCCAATTTTTAAATTTTATCTACTATGATAGGTACATAATGATACCATAGCTTTAATTTGCATTTCCCCAATGGCTAATGGTGTTGGACATCTTCTCATGAGCTTATTTGCCATTATGCAGTAAAATGTCTCTTCATGTCTTTTGTTCATGTTTTTTTTAATTTTTTTTAATGTTTTTTTATTATATTATGTTAGTCACCATACAGTACATCCCCGGCATCTGATGTAAAGTTCAATGATTAATTAGTTGCGTGTAACACCCAGTGCACCATGCAATACATGCCCTCCTTACTACCCATCACCAGTCTATCCCATTCCCCCACCCCCTCCCCTCTGAAGCCCTCAGTTTGTTTCTCAGAGTCCATAGTCTCTCATGCTTCATTCCCCCTTCTGATTACCCCCCCTTCTTTATCCCTTTCTTCCCCTACCAATCTTCCTAGTTCTTATGTTCCATAGATGAGAGAAATCATATGATAATTGTCTTTCTCTGCTTGACTTATTTCACTTAGCATTATCTCCTCCAGTGCCGTCCATGTTGCAGCAAATGTTGAGAACTCGTTCTTTCTGATAGCTGAGTAATATTCCATTGTATATATGGACCACAACTTCTTAATCCAGTCATCTGTTGAAGGGCATCTCGGATCCTTCCATGATTTAGATACTGTGGACATTGCTGCTAAAAACATTGGGGTGCATATGGCCCTTCTCTTCACTACATCTGTATCTTTGGGGTAAACACCCAGTAGTGCAATGGCTGGGTCATAGGGTAGTTCAATTTTTAACTTTTTAAGGGACCTCCACACTGTTTTCCAGAGTGGCTGTACCAACTTGCATTCCCACCAACAATGTAGGAGGGATCCCCTTTCTCCACATCCTCTCCAACAATTGTTGTTTCTTGCCTTGTCTATCTTTGCCATTCTAACTGGCGTAAGGTGGTATCTCAGTGTGGTTTTGATTTGAATTTCCCTGATGGCTAATGATTTTGAACATTTTTTCATGTGTCTGTTAGCCATTTGTATGTCTTCATTGGAAAAGTGTCTGTTCATATCTTCTGCCCATTTTATGATTTGTTTATTTGTTTCTCGTGTATTGAGTTTGAGAAGTTCTTTGTAGATCTTGGATACCAGTCCTTTATCTGTGGTGTCCTTTGCAAATATATTCTCCCATTCCGTGGGCTGTCTCTTAGTTTTTTTGACTGTTTCCTTGGCTGTGCAGAAGCTCTTTATCCTGATAAAGTCCCATAAGTTCATTTTATCTTTTATTTCTCTTGCCTTTGGAGATGTGTCGTGAAAAAGGTTGCTCTGGCCGATGTCATAGAAGTTGTTGCCTATGTTCTCCTCTAGAATTTTGATGGATTCCTGTCTCACATTGAGGTCTTTCATCCATTTGGAGTTTATTTTTGTGTATGGTGTGAGAGAGTGGTCAAGTTTCATTCTTTTGCATGTAGCTGTCCAATTTTCCCAGCACCATTTATTGAAGAGACTGTCTTTTTTCCACCGGATGTTTTTTCCTGCTTTATCAAAGATTAGTTGCCCAAAGAGCCGAGGGTCCATTTCTGGGTTCTCTATTCTGTTCCATTGGTCGATGTGTCTGTTTTTGTGCCAGTACCATGCTGTCTTTGTGATCACAGCTTTGTAGTACAGCTCGAAATCCGGCATTGTGATGCCCCCAGCTTTGTTTTTCCTTTTCAACAGTTCCTTGGAGATTCGGGGCCTTTTCTGGTTCCATACAAATTTAAGGACTATTTGTTCCAGTTCTTTGAAAAATGTCCTCGGTATTTTGATCGGGATAGCATTGAAAGTGTAGATTGCTCTGGGTAGTATGGACATTTTAACTATGTTAATTCTTCCAATCCATGAGCATGGAATATTTTTCCATCTTTTTATGTCTTCCTCAATATCTTTCAAAAGTGATCTATAGTTTCTAGGATATAGGTCCTTTACGTCTCTGGTTAAGTTAATTCCAAGGTAACGTATGGTTTTTGGTGTTATTGTAAATGGGATGGATTCCCTAATTTCTCTTTCTTCAGTCTCGTTATTCGTGTATAGAAATGCAACTGATTTCTGGGCATTGATTTTGTATCCTGCCACCTTACTGAATTGTTCTATAACTTCTAATAGTTTGGGAGTGGATTCCTTTGGGTTTTCCATATAGAGTATCATGTCATCTGCAAAGAGAGACAGTTTGACTTCTTCTTTGCCGATTTGGATACCTTTGATCCCTTTTTGTCTTCTGATTGCTGTTGCAAGGACTTCTAGTACTATGTTGAATAATAGTGGCGAGAGTGGGCATCCTTGTCGTGTTCCTGATCTTAAGGGAAAGGCTTCCAGCTTTTCCCCATTGAGAATAATGCTTGCAGTAGGCTTTTCATAGATGGCTTTTATGAGATTGAGAAATGTACCCTCTATTCCTACACTCTGAAGGGTTTTAATCAGGAAAGGATGCTGTATTTTGTCAAATGCTTTTTCTGCATCAATTGAGAGGATCATATGGTTCTTGAGTCTTTTCTTGTTGATATGATGTATCACATTGATTGATTTGCGAGTGTTGAACCATGCTTGCATCCCAGGTATGAATCCCACTTGGTCATGATGGATAATCCTTTTAATGTACTGTTGGATTCTATTAGCAAGGATCTTGTTGAGGATTTTNGTGCATAAATATATATCTAAATATTTTATAAATAAATATTTCGTGCATAAATATATATCTAAATATTTTATAAATAAATATTTTGTGCATAAGTATATATCTAAATATTTTATAAATAAATATATATAAGTATTTTATAAATAAATATATATCTAAATATTTTATATATAAATATATATAAAATTTAAAATCAGGCAAAGTATGAAGAGAGTAAAGGCTCCTGTTCTCTTTCCCGCAGGCCTCCAACAAAAGCAGCTGAAGCAGGAAATGTTCTCTTTCTGCTTTGCCATGAGAATAGCCACGGGTTCTCTGTTACTTAGAGCAATCAGTCAATCAATCAAATCTTTTAAAAAAAGAAATGGCCTCAAATACTACAGGAAAGTCAAAGCAAGTAGAGGATCTGGCAAAGGCCTCCCTGGGTGCTGTCATTTGGTGGTGGAAACCAGGAGAAGTATGAAGACAGTAGAAATCATCTCTCCTCTGGAGGCCCAAAGATAAAGGGAGAGGACATTGATGTACCCCATTGATCTCTCTGAAAAACAAATATTTTAAAAATCAGAGTAAAAAGTAAAAATTAATGGAAGCATCATCTAGCTATAAAAGGAAAGTTCAGAACAGGTATATAGCTGGATGTCTCTTTCCACTGAAACATTCAAAAAGGACATGCCCAAAACACGCATGTGTGGCTTCCTCAGCTGAGAATCCTTTCCAGAGAAGAAGAGCACCTGTTCTTACAGTGAGCAGGAAGGGGGTAGAAGCACTTGAGGGGGAGTGAGGTGGCCAGAGACAGATTTTTAGTTCCATGCTTTGAAGGTCAACGCAAACGTGGGGAAGCCTACCGAGCAGCCATAAAACAAAATGCAGCTGTTCAGCTGGTCACAGAACCACCCCCTCCTCGGTCCCCGCCTCCTCCATCTGCACCCCAGCCTTTCCTGATGTGTGCCTTTCCTTTGTCCTGAGAAGAGACAAGGAACCAACCTTTATTGGCTGCACCGTTCTGTGCTGACACCTGGCACGAGTTTTTTGACTTCGTTCTCAAGGACCAGGCCTCCTCATGGCAGCTGTTTGAAACTTCATGTGTGGAACTTGAAATACTAGGTTTGATAACCATTAGCATAGAAGATAAGCATAAAACTGTGAAATCTCTTTGAAGAGAGGAAAGCAGGAGACATGGTCTGACTAATATTTTAAGAGGATCGCTTTGGCTGCTGTGTGGAAAACAAACAGAGAAAGCCTAGAGCGGAAGCAGGTTAGCTCAGTGAGGAGATTATAGCACTAATCCAGGTGGGAAGCAATGGTGATTAGGCCCAGAGGCAGCCTAGAGGGGGTGAGAGGTGGTTGGAGCCAGGATTTACCTTGAGGGTAGAGAACAGGGTTTGCTGACAGATTGGGCAGGAGGGGTGAGGAAAGGAAAGACCTGCAAAGTGACTCAAAGGTTTTGCCCTTGGGGATTGGTAGAAGAGCATAGCCATTCATCAAAATGAGGAACACAGCAGGTTGAGGGGAAGGTGGGAGGGGAATCGGAGGTCACTTTTGGATATGGCTCCAGTGAGTTTGAGCAGACCGATAGATAGTCAAGGGGAGATGTCAAGTTGGCAATTGGATATCACAGCCTAGACTTCAGGGCAGTGGTCCAGGCTGAAAAAAATAATTGCTAGAGGGAAAAATAAGGCAGGATCTGGAGATAAGTTTGACAAGGGGGTGGGGGGGGAGATGACATTGTAGATAGGAGAGTTAGAAGACTTCAAGAGTGCTAGTCAACCAAGACCCGGGTGGAAGGAGCAAGAAGCTCATGTGTTACCTGAGGGCAGGGGGGTCCCAGGCGGAGGGAGCAGCATGTGCTCAGGTGTCAAAGCAGAATGTGCTTGGCTTTTGTAGCAAGAACTGGAAGCCCAGTGGTGTGACCAAGAGATCACCTGGTAAGGATGTAAAATCAGACAGGTAGAGACAGATCATGAGTTCAAGTCCTGGCTCAGCCACTTAGGCATTTGACCTTTAGCAGATCACTTAACCTCCCCTCAGTTACATTTTCTTCATAAATAGAGGTAGTAATGCAACCGGACCACAGAGGAGCTTGAGGGGATTAAGTGAGATAATGTTTATAATGTGTTTAACTCAATGCCTGCAGCATAAATATTTACTGGGTGTTTACACTTTTTTTTTTTTAACATCCTACAGGATTTCCTGGAGGTACCTATGGTTTGGGGATGAAGAATGTTGTCTACTTGGAAGTTTGGGGTTTGTCATTGGTGTTTTACTCCTTAGTCTCCATTTCACTGGTCCAGCTGGCAAAGATGCCTTTCTGGTAGCTTGTCCTTAACAACCACAGCCACATAAGGGCATATAAGTGTGGACAGGGAAGTCTGGAAGATCCATAGTCATGAACTTGAATTACAGATGGGTGACTGGATATTTACCTAAGCCTTCCAGCTTCTTAGTGGTCATGCCGGCTGTCTCTCTCACAGAGAGCCGCACCAGGGCTGGCAAGACATCCAGTCAAGTCATCCCACTCCCACACTGGTTCTCACGAAGCACTCAGCAAGGAACCCAATCATGTCTGTCCTCAACTGACAAGATTAGCCTCCACCCGGAATCACAAGCGGAGCAGTGTCCCTGGAAGCTCCTACGCTGAGCCTTCCTTCGGTTCTCCTGAGCCGCTGCGGAAAGGGAACAGTTAGAGCTCAGAATGTTTGCACGTTATTTCATACATCAAATATCATTGAAAACGCCCAATATAGGGACACCTGGGTGGCTCAGTTGGTTAAGTGTCTGTCTTCAGCTCAGGTCACGATCTCAGTGTCCTGGGATCGAGCCCCAGTCTGGCTCCCAGCTCAGCGGGGAGCCTGCTTCTCCCTCTGCCTGCTGCTCCCCCTGCTTCTGCTCATGCTCTCGCACACTGTCTCTCTCTGACAAATAAATAAAATAAATAAATAAATAAAATCTTAAAAAAAAAAAGAAAATCCCCAGTGTAATATTCTGGGTGTAAAAAGAATAAGCAGAAGAACAGATGCAAAAAGAATAAGCAGGAAGAACAGAAAAGGCTGAGGTAAGGGGAAAGAAAAGAGCCTAGAGAAAGAGAGTTTTTATTAAGTCTTCCCCAACAGTTGAGTCAATCTTTCAGAAAGAAATCAGATAATATGCTAATGACTATCACCCAGCCCCAGTGCTGCGCACACCCTCTACTGTGCTTCATTGTGAACAAGGTTTGGTCTTTGTCAGGAGAGTTTGACCATGCACTTCCAGGATTCCGTGAAAAAGAAACGAAAACGAGGAGGAATGAGAACAAGTCAAGAACATGTGGAGGTCAGGAGAAGCTGAAGGCAAACAACACTCTGACTGTCAAGGGGAAACAAAGCTAGACTCTAGCTACAGCAGTAAGGGTAGATGTTATTCAGTAATAACATTGCCACAGGAAAAGAAAGTCCGGCATGAATTGAACTCAGCTTGGCTGAAACAAAAGGCAGGAGCCCTTTTAAAGGCTGGGAGGTGCTAAAGGAAAGGCACTGAGCATTGTAAAGGGAGTTGGCCCATGTGACTAGAACCTCTGGGTTTGTTCAATGGTGCTTATCCAGAGAAGAAACATACTGCTCATATGTTTATTACGAAAGGCAATGAGGTAAGTTTGAGCAAGGTGCGCACCAAACAGCAGCAGAGAGTGACGTTATCCCCTTATTTGTTTGCATCGCAAACAGACAGCTCTCGGGTCCTTGAAAAGACAGTTCTAGATGGCAGAAGATTTATGGCTCAAAGGGTCAGAGAAAGGATTTATAGTTGAAGTTTTTTAAAGTCACTGCTGTATGAGAGAATTCAGTGGCCTGTCTGCCTTTTACCAGTTTGGGCTGGATCAAAGGGTGAATTCTCCTGAATTCACTGAGCTTTCTCAAAAAAGAAGGCAGGCATCTTAAGGGGCGCTAAAGTCATCCTAGGGATGTGGCCTTAAACTGCTAGATACTATGCCAGTGTTTGTTCAAGTCTCTTCGTGTGTGCGCACGTGCTGGCTTGGAGGGCTGGGCAGGCATGGGCTGAGACGGAGTCTGCAATTTGTATAGACCAAGTTTGAAGCTTAGTCCCAAAGTGAGCTCAGAGGAGCCTAACCAGAGTTTGTCAAGTTCCTTGTTGGGATCCAGCCACAGAAAGTTTTCAAATGCCTTGATTTTTTTATCTCCTTGGGCCCATAGTTTTAGTCAATGGTTTTATAGGAGGACCTAAACAGATACTAAGCAGAAGGAAGAGATTAATCAAAAAGGGGAAAATGAGATGTGGGAAAAAGAGGAACCAGCACAAATATCCTCTACCAGCGGGCTGGCTCTGTGCTACATGTGAATTCAATACTGACTAAGTGATGAATCTTGACGCCTTCTTGCAGCCTTTCCAGGTCTGAAACTCCCCAGTAGATCTTTCAGTCTTTCCTTCTGCAGGGGAACAGAGCTCAGTTCAGAGAGACAGTGCAGCTCCAGTGCCCCTGAGTTGACCCAAACAGTGATCCAAAGACCTAGTGGACCAGTCTGGAAGCTCAGCAGTGTTTCCCCTAGACAGCTTTAATTCCTTCCATTGCTCCTTCCTTCTCACAGCTAAAAGACCTTGCTGAATATCAAATCACCTCCATTAGCTCAAGGAGAGTGGTACTGGCAAGGCTAAGGCCTGAAATCTAGGACTGGAGTTGGCCTGAGGCCAAGGTTTGGTAAGAAAGAAGTGAGCAAGAACTCCATTCAAAACAAATTCTGGGTGAAGAAAGCAAGGAAGGAGAAACAGACAAGGGAAAAAAGGAAAAAGCTCTCCCTGGGGCTATTGTGGTGGAGGGAGAGGCCTCTGACCTAGGAAGGGCCCAGAGCCTGGGAAGAAAGCCTTTCAAGGTGCCTGTTGGGTTCTTAAAGTAACCACAGTCAGAAGATCAAAATCAAAGAGCTAGTGAAAGGAAAAGCAGAGATTGTCCAGTAAAACTTCCAAGTAACACAACTCAGTCCTGCATGGATTTCTTTTTTTTAAACTCAGATTCCAGTTTTTATTCTCACGAAAATATACACAGTGGCAACACAAACCAATCTAGTCCCTTCTGGATTACTGTTTCCCAAGGGGAGTTCCATGGGACTCTAGCTAAGTGGAACACATTTAGGTGCTACAGAATTTTAAAAAGATTCATGTGCATTGCAAATTTCTAGATAGAAGATGGACATGGGTCTGCCGCCTTTCCAAACTCTTTCAGAGGTGTCCTAGGAACTATCAACCTAAAATTGTCAGGGAGCAAATCTTAAGCAAAAACATTTATTTGAGATCAAAGAATTGGAATTCAGGGTACATAGATTTGGGTAGCAACCTAGATAGTGTCCCATTAAGGTGCAAAAGTGAGGGGTTTCTAAGGAGAAAGGAAATGCTTATATACATTGTTTACGAAGAATTTTTGATTGGTATTGGTGGCAGAAAGCTAATCTTGGCTAAATATAATTGGTTGCCAAGACTATCACTAAGCAAAGTCTTTACTGTAGCAAGTTGCAGGTGTTTAGGTTGAGTCCTTGGAATATTTGTGTTTTGGCCCAGTTCAAAAGTTCATGGTTCTACCAGTGAGAACGTGCATATGGCCCATTTCCTAGTGGCCTCCTGGATCCATTTTAAAACCCCTTGATGTGAGTTACCTCATTTCATTTTACCTTTCACGGAACTACGAACTAAGTAAGTTGGATTAATATCATAAAGATCATATCTGAAGAAAGTCATCATAGAGATGTATGTATGATCCCATGTTATCATCCTGTATTTTATCTCCTTCTTTCATTTAAGGCAATGTCCTAATTCACTGCAGTGTGGAGAAACAGCCTCCTGAGGAAAAGATTGTAAAACATGCTGAGAAACTTTCTGAGAAAAAGATTATAAAATGTCTTCATCAATAAATTATTCTTTATGTATTAATTAGGATATGTGTTTAGTTGCTGTCAGTGAAGCCCAAATAACAGTGAACAAGGGGTTTATTTCTCTCTCATCTAACAGTTTAAGGCAGGCATGACGGAGGTCCAGGCTATCTTGGTGCTCAGAGATATCTAGGACATTACTCACTCATTGCCTGAGATGGACAGCATGTTCACATTCCAGAGAGCGTGTTAGAGGAAAGGGGTTTTAGGACGTGTTCTAGAAGTAGGACATGCTATTTCTCCTAACATCCCATTGGCCAGTACTTGGTCTATTGGAAGTTCTATTGCTGTAAAATAAGGGAATATTTGAATTATCTATGGCTAGGTAACAAAACTATTCCAATACTCAATGGCTTAAGACATACCGACTGTTTTTTATCGCTCATGACCGTAAATCAAATGGTGGTTCTTCTGCTGATTTCTGGTGTAATTTCAGTCAAACAGTGGCCGCAACTATAATGTCCAAGTTGGCTTACTCGCCTCTGTGGCTCTCTGGCAGGGATACCTGGAAGGCTGGCTTCAGCTGACAAGCATAGACAGCTGGAAATTTCTCTCCATGTAGACTCAAGATGTTTCTCTTTCTACAAGGCCTTTCCATGCAGTCTCTCCAGCAGGGTAGCCAAACTCCTTCAATGGCCTCTCCGGCCTCCCCAGAGTGCAACATTTTAAATACTAGGCCTTCCCAGGGCTTTGGCCCCGAACTGGCTTAGCCTCACTTCAGTCACCTTCTGTGGGTTACAACAAGCCATGGGCCCAGCACAGATTCCAGAAAAGTGGAGTGAGAAGGGCATAGATCCTGGGAGGCATGGTTCCTTGGAGGTCACCACTGGAAGTGACGATTGAGTGCATTCCCTTGCTAGGGCTGCCATAGCAAAGTACCACAAACCACATGACTTAAAAAACCAAAAACTTACTGTCTCACAGCTCTGGAGTCTAGTAGTCCAAAATTAAGATGACAGCCCGTTTGGCTCCTTCCTAGGGCTGTGAGGGGAGGTTCTGTTCCAGGCCTCTCTCCTTGACTTGTAGATGGCTGTCTCCTCCCTCAGTGTCTTCCCTCTATGCTTGTCTCCATGCCCAAACTTCCCCTTTTCCTAAGAACATCAGTCATATTACATTAGGACCCACTATTATGATCTCATTTAAATTTGATTATCTCTGTAAAGACCCCATCTCATATAAGGTCACATTCTGAGGCCCTGGGGATCAAGACTCCCACGTATGAATTTGGGGGAAGACACACTTCAACCCATAGCACTGAGGAATAACTAATGGTCTTTGCCATGCTCTGTAATACATTAATATTCTCCCTCCCTAGCAATATGCTGATAATTATTTCCTCCTTGCATTGCTCTTTCTATTATTTCTTGAAAAAAGAAATCAGACATTTTGATTGTTTTTTCTATTTTTTTTGCAATATACAGTATCTTATAAATCAAGATCATCACTAGCAATATAAACTCAATGTCACAAAAAATGATAGGAATATCCAATTCTTACTTTGTTTCATCTTTTATGTTAAAGAAACTGATCTTCAGCTTGTAAGGGAGTAAGAGAAATGGTTCTTTTTAAGATTTTATTTTTAAGTAATCTCTACACCCAACATGGAGATTCACCCCACAACCCCAAGGTCAAGAGTCTCATGCTGTACCAACTGAGGCAGCCAGGTGTCCCAGGAGTAAGAGAAAATTTTAACCTTAAAAAAAAAAAAGTGAGAAATTTAAGAGAAAACCTCTAAATCAATCTCGTGCACCAAAGGAATGAAGTTTCATCCTTTTGGGAGAACATGCAGAATAAATTATCCTGTTGCTATAGCTATCTGATTATATCAGGTCCGCTTGAGCCTGTCAAGTGGGTGATGTGTCCAAAAGCAACATAAATCTAAATTCCACAAGGTGAACTGCTTGGGGATGTATAACTGGTATCGATGATTTTGAAAGCAAATGAGCAATAATGTGTTCAGCTACAGTATGTTTTTATACCATACAGTAACTCTTCCATGATTGATAACTAGGGTAATGATGTCGGTATGATGACGGAGTTATGTTGGATCATACACAGTTTTTCCCAGGCAAAGAAAGCTGGAAGAGTGGAAATAGCGTTAAGAACCTTCTAGAAGAAGGTTCTCTCTTTTTTATTTTTTTCTAAAGATTTTATTTATTTACTTGACACAGAGAGAGAGAGAGCACAAGCAGGAGGAGTGGCAGGCAGAGGGAGAAGCAGTCTCCCCACTAAGCAGGGAGCCCAATGTTGTGCTCGATCCCAGAACCCTGGGATCATGATCTGAGCTGAAGGCAGATGCTTCACCAACTGAGCCACCCAAGCACCCCTTTTCTAAAAAACATTTTTAAGTAGGTTCCATGCCCAACATGGAGCCCAATGCAGGGCTTGAACTCAACCCTGAGATCCAGATCTGAGCTGAGATAGAGTAGAATGCTTAATCAACTGAGCCACCGAGGTGTACCGCAACATTTTTTTTTAAATATGTAGACCTAGAAGGATCTCCAAGATAGAGTTCTGAATAAAACAAAATTAAAAAAAAATAAAACACACAAACAATATTACATATTTTCTACAATTGCATATATCCATATGTATATGTATGTGGGTTTATGTGTCAGTATATATGTGTGGGTATATGGGTGTATATATACACACACATATACATGCATACATACATATATACAGGAGATAAAAGATCTGGAAGAATATGATTACCTCTAAGGAGGAAAAGAATAAAAATTTGAAGATGGGGAGTGGTTCAGGGATGGCTTGGCTTACTTATAGTTCAATTTCTTTAGCAAGGAGCCTATATTCATTTTTATATGTTTAATAAAAATCCAATGTAAGTAAGGAAAAGAAGACACAGAATATAGTGGCTAAAAGCACAAATTCAGGGCCCAGGTTGTGTTTGAGGCTCAGATTTGTCACTTTCTGCCCAGGTGACTTTGAGCTATTTATCTTCTTTGTGCAGTCATTCCCTCAAAAATAAAGTAGGAAAAGTAACTGTGCCCACCTTATAATTATTATTATGAGGATTAAATTATCCGTAAACCACTTAGAAAATACCTGTTGCACGTAAACATGTTCGATAGTTATTTTTTAAATGTTTAAAATAACAGATTTAATTTTTTTTTCAAAATGTAAAGGAAAATGTTATAGGATGTGTTGAATGAGAGTCATTGGGACACAGCCACCAGAGGAGGGATAGGCCATCACCAGCCACAGTGGTCTAAAACTCCTCTCATGTTTGACTGGTTTATTTCCTCCCTCCTCCTCCTCTTCCTGAATTTTCCTTACCGTGCCTTCTCCTACAGAGAGGGTCTTTCTCCTACCTGGGCACCTTTAGTTTGACACCTCCACTCAGTATTGCAAAGGCCTGGGAGCAAAGGAACAGGCAAAGGATCATCTGTAGGATGGGGGTGGGGGTGCTGTAAATATATTTCCATTTCTTTTTTCACCTTGACACACTGATAATCTTGTCTTTTCCAGGTATGGTTGGTTGTTGCCTCAATGCCAAAAATACCAGAGCTGTTAATGGAGCTTCTGGGAATGTCAGAGGAAGCAACAGAAGTAAGTTTTTTCTAAGGCCTACCAACCCTGCTGATTGAAGTCCCTGGAGTGCATAGGGAAGCCTGGTGGGGAGGGAGGGGGAGGACAGAGCACCCCCCTAAGCTACAAGGGCACACAACAGCCTTAGCCCAGAGAAGATATCATGCCTATCATCTCGCTCCCTCTCCCTCTTCCTTCCTCCCCAGTCACTCTCTCTCTCCCTTCCCCTCTCTTTCTCTCTCTTCATCACCATCAGCCAGGTGGAAGGGGAAGGGGCACCAGGGGGCTTCCTCTGCAGCAGCTGTCCATACAGAACAGGAGGAGCCCTCTCCTGTCCCACCCTGCGTCCATGTCAAGGTGATGCTCTCAAACCACTCCTGCCTGCTGCAAGGGGGTGAGTAGGCAAAGCAGGGCAGGAACATGGAGACAGAGGGAAGGACCGGTTCTCCACCCTGCCTCAAGTTCCGACCCCTCCAGGGTACCAGCCTACAAACTAGCCATTGCGGGCAGCGTTCAGAAGCCATTTAGCTTAATCCTTTATATTTGTTTTCTGATTTCTAGAGAATAAGCTCACCTTGTTTTATATAATCTTATTTTACTACTTTTATGTTGAGAGGATAGTAAGCTAATTTTGAAGTCAGAAAATACTATTAATCTTAAATATTATTTAACTTTTTGGGTAATTATTCTTTAACTTTTGCATGCACTCTGATGATCCTTATCAGCTCATTTAACATTTTTTGTTTACCTATTTTCACACTGGAAACAGAAAATGTTGTTTTTAGAAAGGAACTGATACTAGTCACACTCTATACCTGAGGATATACCTTCTCTATACTGGTTGGCCGTAAGCCCTTTCATAATTCAAACCAGATTGCCACGGCGATCTCAATGAGCACCTAACCACAGTTGGCTAGGACACACTGAATGCTGTATTTTGAACCATCCAGGTCACTTAGGACATGCTCAAACATCTCCAAAGGAGATGTATGGAAACCATTCAAATGATGTTGCCATTTTGTTCTCAAGATCATTCACTGTCCCTTTGGAGGTTGTTCTGCATGGCTGGGCCAAGCCTATATCATAACAGGCTGGAGGTCAGCCTTGGAGAGGGGGTGGGCTGAGGAAAGAAATAGGCAGCAACATCAAAACAGAAAAGGGGAAGCACACCTTTGATGACAGGTCTTCAGCAGCTCATTGGCTTTGGGGGACTGCCAAGCCAAAGACCTCAGTCTTCAGGTCGTAAAGAGGCAGAGGACCTGAGCTGACTCTGGAAGAGGCGAGTCCTAGCCCTCTGTAACACACAATACTGCAGCCTTGATTTGTTCTTCAGAAACATCACAAGGCCTTGGCACCCCTCTCCTTCTCCCCTCCTCCCCATTTCCCAAAGGGGAAATGAAAGAGGAACACACGCCCTGGTGGAGGAGAGAAGGACCAGAGAGGGCATGCATGGCCCTAACTATCCACATACAAAGACCTGTGTGTGCTGGACAGCGCCTGGCCTCAGACTGGGGTCCTAAAGACAAGATACCCTTCCCTCTCTTGGTTACTCAAGGCCCAGCAGGAACTGTACTTCACAAACAGGATCGCTGCCATTTCACTGAATGACAGTAACAGCTGACATGACCAAGCTTTTCCTAAGTGCCAAGCACTGTTCAGAGCACGCTATACAGGGCTCAAGAGAGTTCAATAATCTGCCCAAGCTAGCCCAGCAAATAAGCGGTCTGGCTGGGATGGGCCCGCCAGCACTGTTGCTATAGAACCGAATGCTTTTGATCTTTACGTTCTCCCTCTTTAACTTCTCTTTATCTCAATGTCTCCAAAATAACAGTAACAGTCTCTTATTATAAAGATGCTGTGAGTGTCGTAAACAAACAAACACACAAACAAAACAAAACAAACCCTTGCCACCTGCCTAGTAAGTATAAAAGCTCAAGGAGGGTCAGTTGCCAGGAACAGAGATAACCTGCCCAGGGTCACAGGAGTAGGTGGCTGAGCCAGGACCCCAGCCAATGAGCCTCTTCTTCACACTGCCTGTCCCACCACTCCTGGTCAGTGACGTCACAGGGGAGGCGCCCAGCACCGCGCCTGGACCAAACTGTGCAGTCGGAAACGTCCTTTGTGTTCCTCTCCCTCATGTCCCTCCTCCTCACTGAGGGATGAACCACGGCACAGAAACACTCTTATTTAAGCTAATCACCAACTTTGAAAAGAGAAGCCTGATTCAAATCCTACCTCATACTTCCTTTCTTGTGCTCACATAGACGGCAGAAAGTGAAGTACACGGAACAGAAGACACAATTTTTAAAAATGTATTGTGTATTTGGCTTGATCCTCTTTCCCTCCTTGCTTTGCTCTATTCAAACCACCAGGATGGAATGTATCCCCTGTTAGTCATGATGCGTCATCTGCGTCGTGTCAAACAGAACGCTTAGATTACTCACATGCATGCATCTATGGTAGATACCTGGCACATTTCACTGTGAAATGACAGCATCTACCGCAAGCATGAGCATTCAGGTTTCAGCTATGAAGGTAGGTAGTAACGACCCAATAAGCATTTAGCAATGTAATAGCGCACTTCTAGTTTTTCCTCCTTAAGAAATCTTATACTCCACATACTGAGGAAGACTCCATCCTCTGATTTTCTCCATGTGCTGGAATCATATTTAAAATCATAAAGAAATCACTCTGGCCTTCTTGGCTTATCTACATTGTGAATTGAACCTTAAATAGATCCACAGAAAAATTTTAGCAGCTCAGAGTCTCTAGGAGAAAAATAGCACATGGTTTCATTCTTTACCCCTCTTGTCTCTTGTCCTTCATTGTCACCTCCCTAGGTCATTCGGGAACCATCTCTGGAGCTGTAATGATCTTCCTGGTGTCCACCATCCCCAGCACTCCTGAACACCCCTTGCTGCCATATTTTAAGAACATACATCTAACATAAAACCTTTTATCTGGTCCACCTTAGGACCCAAACACTTGGTTTCACTCATTGCACACACACTCATCTGTACTATAGACCCTTTGACCTCTTGAGGGCAGAGGCTTTCTTGCTGATCTCTGCACACACGGATGTTATACTGGCCCAGTACATGGTAAACACCTATGAAATACTTTCAGTATTGAATATATCCAAACTCATGTGGCTCAGTATTGGTATTATGTTTATGAAACACAGTACAAATAGCAAAGGTAAGGAAAAAAATTGCATTCTTTATGGAAATATCTTGAAGGACAGTAAAAAAAGTCTAAACACATCATCCCCAGCACCACTTAGTGAAACTCCCAATCTTCTCTTACTCACTTTTTTCTCCTCCACAGCTGCTGCAGCACAGCTGTCCTTAAGCCCCTTGTCAGAAGAAGACCCTCTGTCCGCCTTCCAAGTGCCAACTGTTTTCCTCTTTTCTTTTCCCTACTTCCTCAATAATTTACTATGTGGATGAATTTTGCTCTTGGTCTAGCAAGAAAAAAATCTTCCATGGACAGGGAAACTGGGTTGACAATGATAGAATTCCTATTAGGGTCCTGGAAACACACTTCCATTCCTAATTGTATTCCATCGCAGTTACAATAATAAAAGAATTTGACCATCAATTTAGTGAGGAAGGAGGAAGGGGAGGAATGAAGGTAAATCATTGGTCTTATAAATTCTCCTGATATCAGTGCTTTTGAAATCCCATCATATTCTATTTCCTTTTTTTATATACGATATATATATATACATAGACATATATGTGTGATACTGACACATGTGCACGTAGCATATATGATAAGCTTGTGTAGGTTTCTACTACAAAAGTTCTCTCATGTAGGCATTTTCTTTGAAATCTTGCCGCAATGTAGGTTTGCTATTATTGGCCAATTTTATTTTATTTTATTTTATTTTATTTTATTTTTTTAAAGATTTTATTTATTTATTTGACAGAGACAGAGACAGCCAGCGAGAGAGGGAACACAAGCAGAGGGAGTGGGAGAGGAAGAAGCAGGCTCATATCGGAAGAGCCTGATGTGGGGCTCGATCCCATAACGCCAGGATCACGCCCTGAGCCAAAGGCAGGCGCTTAACCGCTGTGCCACCCAGGCGCCCCTATTGGCCAATTTTAAATGTAAGAGAACAAAATCATAGTTTAACATGGCCCAAGTCATACCTTAAATTAAATGTCCTTTCCCTATGCTTTGGCCTGTGGCCTCCATCCCACTGGTATGCTTTTTTTAACGCCCTCTATTGAACTGAAACTAAAGGTACAGACATTATGCCTTATCTTTTATACCTATTATGTTCAATGCTCAATAAATACTTCTTGAATTCTTGACTGTCATTAATCCTCAGGATTCTATGTACTATTCTACAGTGTACCTGTCCTCTTGAATGTGCCCCTTTACCCTGTTAATTCATTTTAACATGGATTAACATCTCTTCAGAAATAGAATACATTGTGTTAGAGATGGAAGAGAGCACCTCAGTAAAGAGTTATTTGTTTTCTTTGTTATCAGTGGGGAAAAATAGGAAAATCAGTCATGGTTTGCTAGCTGAATAAACATCTGAAATGTTGTAAAACTGCTGGTGAGATTGACCAATTTCCTGGTTGATGAGAAGTGCTCCGTGGAGCCTAGAAAGGGACTGATGGTTCACAGAGCCTTTAAAAGTAGCTGGTTTAGTTTAGTTAATGAACTTCTTTAGTTATGACTACCAGATAACAAAACAAGAAGTCAATTTGGCCAAATGTTTTAAGACAACTCGATGAAAAGCATCAATCAAGCCAGTTATTTGTTTGAATCAATTTGGCGTTAGATTAGCAAGAATGAGTTTATCTGTCAAAATAGCTGATCCACATGCAAACTCAAAAATTATTTGAAAAAGATCATCTCATTCACAACGAATCTCCTTCCATAAGTTGTTGACATATTTTCAGGGTAAATATGGTGTTGGGTTAACATGTCCACTTTAAGTTTCATTAAAAGACACCGAGTTGACTCTATTCAGTTCTTGGAATACAATGTCATTTTATGAAGTATTAATTTTTAAAAAGAAAACCCAATTTACCATTTGTATTATTCATGGGATCTGCTTACCAGGACTATATTTCACTAGATCAGTCAAACCTTTAGATTCCATTGAATGCAATGACATTTTTTCTAAGCCAGGAGACCGTATTAGACTGAACTCAGTTCTATTTAAGTTTACAGAATGTTCTAGAGGGAAAACAACTATGGCTGATTTAATTATAAATTAATTATAATTTAATTATAAATTAGAATTTACTGAATTTGGTACTGTTCTTTCTTATTCCTTAACAAGGTATGCAAGTGTTCCAGTTCTCAAACACTAAAAATGTTGTAAATGCTGAAAAATGCCTGCCATACACAAAATTACATTTTTCAGGGAAAGAAATCTAACTCCAAAATTTACATAAGATTTTCCAAATTCGCACAACTCAAACTTAACATTTAATTTGCTATAAGCTCATAAATTGCCTAGTTGAAACCACGTAAAACAAAGTATTTTCATTATGCTCACATGGTATAGATCAAATAGCATTTTCTGTAGGGTTCAAAGCAATGCTCTTATTTGTGCTTTATTTAAATAGTTGGGCATGCGATTGAAATCTGCCCTTGTGCAAGAAAACCACTTTAAGCAGAGGAAAGACCTAGAGGCTAGATGCAGGTTTCTTTCCCTTGATTTCACCACCTTTAGTCTTGGCTGCCAACTGCCAGCTGCATCATGGAGCTTTCCAGGGACCAGAGCCCACTGGAATAGTCAGTTTGGGTTACATTTTTTACTCTCTAGAGCCAAGAATGCATTTCTTGAAAGAAGGTGTACCCCAGATTTCAGAACTAGCCCTTATCACAGAAAAAGTCTCCTCTTTTGAAGCCGGTATTTGCATTACTAAGTCTTGTTAGGAGTTTGAGCTTTTTGGACAAAACAGAGGAAATGCTTTTCATGGTGAAAATGGAATCTTTCTTTATTAGCTATTTTCCTTGTAAAACCTCTACTATCTGTCTACTCCTTCCCAAAGAAGCAGCCGTAAGATATTAAATACGTACTTCTCACAGGGCACAGTAATTATAGGGACAGTTTCCAAATCTCTTTGCAAGTGTCCAAATTCTTAAAAACGATGATAAAATGTATTTTCTTTGTAAAATTGAGTATAGTAAAATTTTAAATTTATTACCCTCAGAGGTATATTGCAATCTCAATTTTGAGAAAAGAACACTGACAATTGAAGGCAATATAGGCTTGGATGTTGGGTTGTTGTCTCTGCTCAGACACTAGCTAAGAGTTAATTTTCTCTGACACTTCAGCAGAAAGTAAATATAATATATATATAATATAATATATATACTATAAAAATATAAATATTTTATACATAAATATTTTATAAATATATAAATATATATATATAAATATTTTATATAGTAATAGATAACTGAGAGAGGCTAGGTTTCCAGGAGGTTCTGAGGAAAAGAGTTTTGTGGGATATAATAAGCCATCTCTGAGATTTTCTGTTCTCAACATGGTCTAAAGTGATCTAATGACCTACCCTCACCCCCTTGCAAGCACCACTGTTTGTCCTCCAACTCCCTTATCTTGGTAAAGGGCGCCATCTTGCATGCTGCTGCTCAAGCCCTGAATCCAGAGTCATATCAGAATAGATGTCCCTCATACACATAGCTTGTCTTGCTCATTCCACTTCCAAAATATTTCTAAAATTCAGTTAATTCTCTGTATTCTGACTGTTTGCAACCTAATTCAGACCATCATTTTCTTCCACCAGATCACACTCAATTAGCCTTTTGCTCTCTACAAATCCATTATTTCTCACATTTCAGCCAATGTAATATTTTAAAAGTTAAAATTTGATCATTTTATTCTCCTGATTAGAACTATGCAAGTGCTTCCTCTTGTTCTTAGGATACAATCCAAAATCTTTAAGTGGCTTACAAGGCAATGCATCAGGTCATTTTGCAGAATCATCATCTTAGCCCCTCCTCCCTTCCACAATCTCTGCTCCAGCTGCACTGGCCTTCTCTTACTTTCACCAAATTGCTGTGTGTGTTGTACTCAGGATCTCCATACATGCACTTCCCTGTTCTTGGAACATACTCGCTGTTCCCCTTCAGTGAGTTTACCAGACTGAGGAAAAATATATAGGATATTCAATTGAGTTTGCATTTCAGATAAATAGCAAGTCATTTTTTAGTGTAAGCCTGTCCCATGCAATATCTGGGTGGCTTGCGTTTTATTTGGCAACCTTATTTCTTAGTCTATCCAATTCCTCACCTTTCAAATTTCAGTCTTTTCAGACTAATTTAGGTTTCACTTCTTACACATTCTCATAATATGCAGTGTGGATATTTATTTAATATCTGTCTTCCTCATTAGATCACAGGCTCCATGATTTAAAAATAATGTTCAAAAATAAATAAATAAATAAATAAATAAATAAATAAATAAATAAATAAAAATGATGTTTGTCCTGGGGTGCCTGGGTGGCTCAGTCTGTTAAGCCTCTGACTTTAGCTTAAGTCATCATCCTGGGAGTCCCGGGACAGAGATCTGCGTTAGGCTGTTTGCTCAGTGGGGAGTCTGCTTCACCTTCTGCCCCTCCCCCTGCTCATGCTTTCTCTCAAATAAAGAAAAAAATCTTTAAAAAAATAATGTCTGTCCTGGTAATTATCTAACACAATATTGACACATGACAGAAACACAATAAATATTTTGAAATGAACATTTAGCAAATAATGATGGAACATGGAGCAGTGTGGAGTGTTACATGTGCATTAGACAACCAGCTAATCCTGTGCTTACATTCCAGTGTTAATACACAACAACTGAGTTATCTTGGGTAAATCTATGTTTTCTCAACAGCAAATTGGAACCATAATACCCTCATTACAGGAATGTTGTGAGAATTAAATGTGAAGGGACATAATAAATGTTCAAACAAATGTATTGCTTTCTTCCTACTTTCTCAAATTTAAAGAACTTTGAGATAGCATCACCCTTCAGCTTTTGTGAGTTATTCAAAAGTCCCCTCTGATGCAAATCCCTTCACATTGCAGGAACCTATATGCTAAACACATGCTCTTCCTTCCCCTCTCTTCTGTGGGCTCACAGACGGGGCTCTCTTAACTCACAAATATCTTCTCTGCCACAAGTCTGCTGTGGTAAACACATGTGGGGAAGTAAGGATTTGGCTCTCTGGGCTCCACATACATGAAACTGCTTTATGTTTTTTGGTTTTGCTTTATCTTTAGTCACTCCTCATGCCCAGTTGTATGAGGCATGGTCATAGAGCTGCAGCTTTCCCAAAACCTTCCTATAGCACAGCAAATGAAATCTACGCTACCCCGCAGTCTTGAAATTGCCTCCTTGTCCCAAGTTCATAGGCAACTGGTGCTGGAGTACTGCTTCTCACTCCTCGATGGCTCCAGTTTCTTTCTGTCCACTCCAGATCTTCCATGAGTCCAGGGTACAGTGGGGGGGGGGGGGGGCAGATGGAATGAAAATGGAATTTGTTGTGTCATGCTTCTTTGTCAATATTCTGTGCTTCCTGTAGGAGCAATAGACTTCAAGAATTTGTTGTTTGTATTCTTACTTGTCCATGTGGAGGAAAAGAACACAGCACTTGAATTCTTAATTTAACAAAGACGAGTTCCTCACAACTGCCTTGCCACACTCTCTCTTCATTCTCCTTCTGTTCTTTCCTCTTCTTCCTTTCTTTTTTGCTTTCTTATTTCTGCTATTAAATCCTCCTTCCTTTCTTTTCTCCCTGTCATTTTTCTACATCCCATCATCTTTCCCTTTCTCTTTTTCCATATCTTCTTTGCCCTTTTTCCCTTCCTTCCATATTATAAGAAAATCAATGCCTTTATTTCAGACTTGTAACTGTATTTTTATGAAATACCCAATAAAAGAATTGCTACACCTCTAGATGGATCAGAGAACTGGAGAGCTTCCCAGGTAAAACTCTGCCAAGCCCAGCCCCGAAAGTCACCGCAGCCCCTTTCCCATCAACTTCAATATAGCTTTCTGCTCGGTGTCTGTGCTCATATAATCCATTAGCTGTTAGCCTAATGCTACCACACTGTAAGGCATGCCAAGAAATGTAATGAACGACTAGGCTAAATCCACCTAAAGTGTGAGATTACAGAGTAGCATCACAAAACCTGAAAATGCTTATCCAGCAATTCCCGGTTCTTTTCTCCCAAATGCTGGTTGAAAAATCTTAGTGCACTGTCAAATACGTGATATGATAAGACAGGTGAAATGAACTTGTCTTAAATGAATACACCATGTGTGTGCATGCACGTGTGTGTATATGCGTGTATATATGAGTGCATGTATTTCTGTGTCTCTTTGTGTGTGTGTGTAAGTGAATGTGTATGGTGAAATGATTATTATACTGCCTTTGGCTTTAAACTACTCCTGCACTTCCCCACTGTGACGGGCAGGGGCTGGTGCTTTCTTAATTTACATCTAAAACCTCGCACAACTGGGGATAACACGTGCATTTCCTCCGACTGCCAAAGCAACCTGGAGAGATACATTAGTGAGGGCAGCAATTTTCCAAGGCTGTGATATCATCACTGAATGCCCAGTAATACTGCAAGGAGACGCCTGTATGGGAAATAGGCAACAACCTCCATATAGAATAGAATGATCCTAGAGATAACCAGGCAGATTAATAAATCACTTTTACAACAGAAACACAGGAACGTGGGAAGGGGAGGTCAGCATGTTGATACCCTCAAGATACGCCGAAAATGAGAAAAACAGCAAGTAATTTTGTAAGTCCTTATCATGGAAATCAGATGTGACCAGGGAATGGTTCACAGTCTCAGATTGAGGCCACCTGATTTCTTCTCCCTTTATTGCAGTCTTCTCTTTAAACTTTCCTTTTCAAAAGCAGTGCTGCTTCTGGAGGCATCTCCTTTCAATCATTTGAAGGGTTTTCAAGACCAGTACCTTGTTTGGAATATGCAAATACAGACATATATTATACATACTATATTGAGGCAAGAAAGATGGACATACCTTCTCCCCAATATCACGTACTAGGGACATTCCCATAGCTTCAGAACGTTTGCCATTAGATTTTTTTTTTCTCAGAAACTTAGAAAAAAATAATTAAACCAAAGGAGTTCCATTCCAGAAATTACTCCTACTATTTAAGCTACTCCCTTTTTATCAAAGTTCCATTCAAGAAATAGAAAACACATTAAGAAGGAATAAGAAATACAATATAAAGAAGAATACAGTGCAAAGAAGTGGGCATTTATAAAATGGGAAGAAGGACTTGAAAGAAAGGACTCTAAGTGGGACACGTAGGGATGATTTCTAGAACAGTTCAGGATGGACTCATCAAGAAAGCCACTTCTGAGGTTGTTGCTGAAGCTAAACCAGAATTGGGAGCCTACTCCCACAGCTTCTGAAGAGTCCAGGAGCAAGAGAACTGATATCCATAGCTGCCACCCAGGACTAGACGGATACATAGAGAAACCACATAGCTTTCTCTACACACAGGAAGCTGGAGCAGTGCTAAGAAATATAATGAGAGGTCCAATTGTCATTTCAAATTTTCTAGCAGCCTCATTTTTTAATAGGTAAAATGAAAGAGCAAAATTAATTTTAACTTGTTTGATTTAACCAAAATTGAGGCACTTCAAAATATAATCCATATAAAAATGTATGGAATACTTTATTCCCTCCCTCTTGCTCATTTTTTTTTTCTTTTATTTAAAGACTTTAAAATCCACTGTGTATTTTATAGTTACAGAACATCTTCATTTGAACTAGGCTCAATTCATATGCTCAGGAGCCACATGGGGCCAGAGACTGTATTGAGCAGTGTCTGGCTGGGGGAAGATGCTTCTCAGTGCTACAGGGAAATCTTTGTTCTCCCCATGTATTTCTAAGCAGAAGCAGACAAAATATGACAGGGTGATAGCTTCGGCCTCAATTTTGCCTTCCCAATCTCCTGCCATGCAGGTGATTGGCAGATCTAATTTGCCTCCAGATCCCTTCCTTCAAAGGAATCTGGAAAATGTGTTCTTTCTGTTTTGATTTCTGAAGTCGTCAGGGAGAAGAATAGTGAAATGCAGGTTGAGTAAACCAGTCTACAGTATCCAGCAGTTCTTTGCAAAAAGGGGAAGAACAATTCTATGGGAATCTATACATCTCATTTCGGTCATCCTCCAAATACTTTAAGATATGTTACTCTAAGAAAACCCAACAGTTCATTTCCCTTCTATTTTGGAGCTCGTGGTGTCATTAAGCATGACCTGTTTCATAAGGTTTATTGTGTTTTACAAGCAGGAACACAATGCTGTGTCTCTATAATTGTCTCCTGCAACTTACTCTGTCCTAAAGTGACCCCCAACATGCAATTTTGGAGTTTCTGATCACAACTCAGAAGAGGAGCTTTTCTAGCTGTTTCTTAGGATCCCTACACAAAAAGGCATAGACATGAAAAGTAAATCCGTTTTTAAATGTTTAGGTTGTTTACAGCATGTATACATTCTTGGAAATTGCATGGGTCGGACTGGGTAATTCAATCTGACTTTGTAGCCAGCATGACTCATTATAATGCACAGTAGCAATGGAGAAACAAGAAAATAAGATGCAGGCTTCTGGTAAAGATTCATATTATGAGAATAGAAGAGCTCTTAGGGATTATTTATAACAAAAGTAATGAAATGTTAGTGAAGTTCAGGGCACATTTTCTAGGAAAAAATATAGTATTATAGTAAAGGAGTCTACAGTTCCATCTGCCCAAAATCCAATCGATGAGACATTACACCCTGCATCTTCACTCCCACACTCAGCGCTTCGATTTATCACCTCTCTTCAGTGCAAGAATAAGCTAGGAGCTCGAAAACCTGGATAATTTTTTCCGTTTAGACTCTCAGAGTTTAATAAAAATCTAGGCCTGTCTCCAAGTCATAAATAGTAACTTTAGATCATCTGGCACTGTCTTGTACATTGTAGGTGTGCTGTGTACACATATTGGGTGAATCCTCAAGTTCATACAAAATTTGAACTTGAAACTGATACTTAATGCCAAATGAATAATGGAAGATGTTCGAAAAGAGCACGTGCTATAGGCTGTGCTTTCAGGGAAGGGTTCGTTAGCCTCACTTCTCTCCCATAAAGTTGACATCTCCAAAATTTCTTCATCATGCTCCTTTATGGTCTTTGCAAAGTGACCTTTTCCATGACTGTCATTGCAATTAGCACTTTCAGACAGTGGACTCTAAAATCTATGCCTTTAACTTGACTGTTAAAATTCTCTTCCACATTCCAGATTCATATTTTCATCTGATGGATGACCATCTCCGGAACATTTCCTGGCAGGCAAAAATGCTAAGTCCAAAATTATCCTCTTCCTTATACACAATGCAATCCTTTCTGAGTTCACTATTTTTGTGTATTAACATCATGGGAAATACTTATCCTCCTGCCTAGGTTGAAACCTCTGAATAATTTTGATTTCTTTCTCCCTCTTCTTTTATGCTGAACTACTAGTTTAATCTAGTAAGTTATTTTTAAATATTGTATTCACATCCATTTTTCTTTCCTCTATGAAAGTTACCATTCCAATTCACACATTTTACTAATTAAAAAAAATACCATAATAATAGATTTTGTTCATCTAGTGTACAGTTCTACAAATTCTAGCACATGTATAGATTTGTGTAAATACTATCATCATCATCAGGATTCAGAACAGTTCCATCACTCCAAAACAATCCTTTATGTTCTTTTTTAGAAATCACACCCTTCCTCCATTTCTAACCCCTAAGAACTACTTACCTCTTTTCTATCCAAAGTTTTGTCTTCTTTAAAATGCCATAAAAGGAATCCTACAATATGCAATCCTTTGCAACTGGTTTCCTTCACTCAGCAGAATGAATTCCTTTGAGATCCATCCAAGTTGTAGCAGGTATCAGTAATTTCTTTCTTTTTAGTGCTGAGTAGTATTTTCATGAATGGATGTACCTCCATTTACTTGATCATCTTTCATAATACATGAACCTTTTGTACTCTGCTGTTCAAGGGCCCTTATTATGTTCTCTACCTGCAGGCATGGTATCCTTGACTCTCCTACTTGTACAATTTCAACCAGAATGACAGTGTTCAGTTATGTCATTATATTAAATACTTCCTTTTTCTTTTTTAAGGTTTCTTCCAGTTTAAAATAACTTGCCCCTTAATTTCCAACCTATTAAAATTTAACTCATTTGTCAAGACCATTTTCCAGGAATCTTTTTCTGAATCTTCTGAAGAGTTTGTCTCTCTGAAGACTTTATGTAGTGCTTGGATTGATTGACATTTAATGTTGATTTATAGCCATACTTGTCTTATAGATTGCACATGCATATAAGAGATCAATCATAAAGTAAACATGATGTCTGAGAGGAAATATGAGAAATCAAGACATAAATCCCTTTGACTAGAGTTTCCTAAAGGTTTTTTGCAAAGTTGGGTGAATGTAGATGCAGTGTATTTATGTAGCCTTCTGCAAACATTAACATTTTTTGATGTCTCTTTTTTGAGGGATTTCTATTTGAAGATCCATTCAAATACCTTCTGACAAGACAAGGTTTCTGCTTCCCTAATGAGACAGGTTCCATCTTTGGTCTGAGGTTCAGTTACATCCTCACTGGAAAAATGTCTCTAATTCATAGAATTTGAGTCCATTAAAATTTGATTTGTATGTCTAATTATATTTTTCTTTTTTATCTTTCTGTATTAGTTTGCTAGTGCTGCCGTAACAAAATATCATAGACTGCATGATTTAAACAAGAGAAATTTGCATTGTCTTGTACTGTGTAGTTTCCATTTGAGAATTCTCATCTTAGTCTCCTTAGTTTAGGAGACACTTGACCTTGAACAAGCTACTTTATTTCATTGATTATAAGATAAACATTTTTCACATTTTACCAAATTTCTAATTAGGATGTATGAAATAATAAGTGGTATTTTTTGGTTTATTGATTTTTTCTTATTTATATATAAAATTAATGATGCAATTTAAAATTTATAGCATCTTAAGTTTGTTGACATAGGATATTTCTTACTTCTCTAGCTTCCTTTTCAGAATGGGGAAAATAAAAGTATCCTCCTTCTCATATTCAGAGGATGAAATAAGTAATCCTTTGTTTGTGAAGGTCTTGACATGTAATAGGCATTCAAGAAATATTATCATTTTTACAAAATAAATTTTTCGAGAAAATTTTGTTTTTTTTGTATAAAGCTTCATGTATAGAAAATGGATTTCAGATATTTATTTTACTGAAGAGGAATTAGGATTTGGGGGACTTATGAATTTTTCTTGACAGCAAGCTATAAACACAGAGAAACAGTTTGTTTATAAAGTCCATTTCCTCTGATCCAGAATTTGTCAGCCAGAGAGGGGAAAATGAGGATCAACACTTACTATTTTGATTAGGTGCTCAAAGACTACCCCCGAATCCTATTTATTGCTGTGTCATGATAAGAATTTATAGTCCAATGGATATAAGAAAAGAGGGCAATAAAACATGAATTTTATGGTAGCCTTTTGGTGCTCAGGGCAGATCCCCTTCAGGATATCTTGCTCTTGGAGGAAAGGAATTAGAATGGAGCTGAATTTGCAAAATGTCTTTCACTAATGCTCCTGAATTCAGTTTTTGGGAGCTATTAAGATTAGGAGGCAAATGGAAACTTTCTTTGGAAGGTGATGCTAAAGAATGACAAGAAAAGTTAGATGACAATGAAATTTTATCTTAGAATTATTTACATATGCCTATGGCCCAGATTCCCCAATTGTCCCGATTCATTAGTTCCCAAAAAACAAGGTTGATGAAAATTATTTAGCACTGTTTAGACATTTACTAAATGTATAATGTCTGCTTATACATAAAATAAGAAACCAGATATTTTCATGAAGCAATTTCTGGCTTTAGAATATTGTAATACAATCTTATATTTGATCCGGTCCTAAAAATTAATGAGTATAGTGGTTTTGCAAAGCAATACAAAATAACTTTTATCTTACTAAGAAAGTTGGCTACTGTTCTGAATACTAATAAAATTCTCCTCAGAGTGTATCAGGATCAGGAGCTCAGGCTTATTATAACAAATTACTATCAAATGGGAGGCTTAACAACAAACTCTTATTTTTTAAAGTTCTAGAGGCTGGGAAGTCCAAGATCAAGGTGCTAGCAGATCCAGCATCTGGAGAGGGCCCACTTTCTGGATTGTAGACAGCCTCCTTCTTGCTGTGTGCTCACATGGTACAGAGAGAGTTCTGGTATCTCTTCCTTTTCTTATAATGGCATTAATCCCATCATGAGAGCCCCACCTTCATGGCCTCATCTAAGTCTAATTATCTTCCAAAACTTCATCTCCAGATGCCATCATATTGGGGATTAGGGTTTCAGTATATGAATTTTGTGGGGACACAAGCATGCAGTCCATAACAGAAGGATCCCAACTGGTAGTTTGCATATGCTTAAGGAATATATATATTTTTAAAAAACTCTATGGTAGTTACTACAAAATACTGTGTCAGCCACATCCTTCTCCAGATATCCTGGCTTCTCAAGGAAGGGAGAATTATAACTGACTATGATGATCCCCACCACATTCTACTCAGCAATCTGACTTTTCTCATGTCCCACTTTGTCTCATTGTCTCTCGGACATTATTGTTAGCAAACACCAAAATATACTTATTAATAGTGATGGTTTGCTATAAAAAATGCAAGGTCCTCTGCAAAGAAAAGATAGGGACCCCTGATCCCAAGGATAATACAAGAATATTATTCTTAGACTTCCAGGGAAGATGGAGGAGTAGGAGGAGCCTAGGCTCACCTCCTCCCATGGATACAACTGGATAACACCCACATCAGTGTAAAGAACCCAGAAAACAATCCAAAGAATGGCAGAACAGACTCTCCAAAACTAAATGTAGAGAAGAGGCTACATTGAAGAAGGTAGAAAGAGCAGACACATGGTTAGGAGCCAAACTGACCTGTAGGACTATCCAGAAGAGGAAGGGATGTTACTGGCACAGAGAGAGGAGAGGAGCACACCCCATACTGGGTACATGGATCTACATGAGGAAGACAAATCCCCATCCTGTTTGGCTTTGAAAACTAGAGGGGCCTAACTTCAGGAGTTCTTACAAACAGTGGGACTTAATACCTGGAACCGTAAAAAATCATCAGGCTCAGCTCTGGGAGAGCCTGAGAATGAGAGGAAGCTGAAACCCTGCCCTTAAAGAGAGACCATGAAAAACAGCCCCCTGCAAAACAGAATAGAAGCAGTACTTTGCAAAATGCCTGAGGTATACTGGAGGGAGGTGTGTTTACTAATCTCAGAGCATGTGCTGGATGGACAGGGATCTTTGGGAGACTTCAACAACAATAAAAGAGCTTGCATGAACCATTTCCCATTCCTGGCACTTAGCCTAGATACACTGACAACTGCTGGAACCAGCACAGCAAAAACACTGTCCAGCCAGCTGGCTAACAGCATGCCCTGCCCCCACACTCTTCTGAAGACCTCCCCCTCCATCTAGGCGAGCAGGAGTTCTTCCAGGCAATTGCAGATCCCCTCCCACAGGAGACCAGGACAAACCTTGTTAACACCCCACACCTCACTCCTGATAGAGAATTTAAAGTAATGGTCATAAAGATACTCATTGGACTCAAGAAAAGAGTGGAGGTCATCAGTGAGACCCTCAACAAAGAAATAGAGAAAAGAAAAAAGAGCCAATCAGAGATGAAGAACTCAATAACTGAAATTAAAACTATACCAGAGGAGATAAATCATTGCCCAGAAGAAGCAGAAAAACAGATCAGTGACCTGGAGGACAGAGTAATGGAAAGCAATCAACTTGAGAAGAGAGAAGAAAAAAGAATAATAAAAAATGAAACAAGATTAAGGGAACTCAATGACATCAAGCATAACAACATTGCATTGTAGGGATCCCATAAGGAGAGAGAGAAAAGGAAGCAGAAGATTTATTTAAAGAATTAATAGCTCACAAATTCCCAAATCCGGGGAAGGAAACAGAAATCCAGATCCAGGTGGCACAGAGAACCCCCAACAAAATCAACCCAAAGAGGTCCACACTAAGACACATAGAAATTAAAATAACAAAAAGTAGTGATAAAGAGAGAATATTTAAAGCAGCAAGAGAAAATAAAACAGTTATATACAATGCAAATCCATAATGCTATCAGCCGAATTTTAAGTAGAAACTTTGCAGGCCAGAAGAGAGTGGCATGATATATTCAAATTGCTGAAAGGAAAAACCGGCAAACAAGAATATTCTACCAGTAAAGCTATCATTCAGAATAGAAGAAGAGATAATAAGTTTCCCAGAAAAACAAACACTAAAAGAATTCATCATCACGAAACCAGCCTTAAGCAAATATATGCAGGGACTCATTAAAAAGGAAAAACCATAAGCAAGAGTAAGAAACATATGAAGCACAAAAACAGTAAAATTACGTGTATCTACAAAAATCAGTCAAGGGTTCACAAAATAAAAATTTGTAATTTATAAAACCATATACCTAAAATGTGAGAGGGAGAGGAACAAAAATCTAATGCTTTTAGAATGGGTTCAAACTTAAGTGACCATTAACTTAATATAGACTGCTATGCATAACACATTATATATAAACCTAATGGTAACCACAAATCAAAAACGAGTAATAGGTACACAAAAAGTAAAGAGAAAGGAATCCAAGTATATCACTGAAGAAAGCCAGCACACTGAGAGAGACGAGAGAAAGAGAGGAAAGGAACAGAGAAGAACTGCAAAAACAACCATAAAACGAGTAACAAAATGGCAAGAAGTACATACCTATCAATAATTAGTTTGAATGTAAATGGACTAAATGCTCCAATCAAAAGACATAGGGTGACAGAATGGATGAAAGAGCAAGACTCATCTATATGTTGCCTATCTATATGACTCACTTCAGACCTAAATGTATGCAGACTGAAAGTGAAGGGATAGAAAAATAATTTATCATGCAAATGGAAGTGAAAAGAAAGCTGGGGTAGCAATACTTACATCAGATAAAACAGATTTTAAAACAAAGACTATAACAAGGGAAAAGGACACTATATAATCATAAAAGGAAAGATGCAACAAGAAGACATAAAAATTGTAACTATGCATCCAACAAGGGAACACCCAAATATATAAAGCAGATAGTAACAAACATAAAGGAAGTAATTAGTAGCGATACAATAATAGTAGGGGATTTTAACACCTCACTTGTATTAGTGGATAGATCATCCAAACAGCAAATCAATAAGGATACAGTGGCTTTGAATGACACAATGGACTAGATGGAAAAATAGATATATTCAGAGCATTCTACCCTAAAACAGCAGAATACGAATTCTTTTCAAGTGCACATGGAACATTCTCCAGAATAGTTACATATTAGGCCACAAAACAAGTCTCAACAAATTCAAAATAACTGAAGACATACCATGCATCTTTTCTAAACACAATGCTATAAACCTAGAAATTAACCACAAGAAAAAATCTGGAAAGAGCACAAATGCATGTAGATTAAATAACATGCCACTAAACAATGAAGTGTCAACCACGAAATCAAAGAAGAGATCAAAAAAATTACATGGAGACAAATGAAAATGAAAACACAACAGTCCAATAACTTTGGGATGCAGCAAAAGCTGTTCTAAGAGGGCGGTTTATAGCAATACAGGCCTAGTTCAAGAAGCAAGAAAAATCTCAAATACACAATCTAACATTACACCTAAAGGTGGAAAAAAAGAGAACCTACAAAATGCAAAACAAAAAGAAGAAAGGAAATAATATAGGTGATGAAATAAATGAAATAGAAACTAAAAGCAATGCAATAGATCAATGAAACTAGGAGATGCCTCTTTGAAAAGGTCAACAAAATTGATAAACCTTTAGTCTAACTCATCAAAGGAGGAGGGACTCAAATAACAAAATCAGAAATGAAAAAGGAGAAATAACAAATAACACCATAGAAATACAAAGGATTGTAAAAAAAATATTATGAAAAATCATATGCCAAAAAAGTGAACAACCCAGAGAAATGGAAAAATTCTTAGAAACATAGAAATTCCCAAAACTGAATCAAGAAGAACTAGAAAATTTGAACGGACCAATTACCAGCAATGAAATTGACCCAGTAATAAAAAAACTCCCAAGAAACAAAAGTTGAGGACCAGATGATTCATAGGTTAATACTACCAAACATTTATTTATTTATTTATTTATTTATTTATTTATTTATTTTAAAGATTATTTATTTATTTGACAGAGATAGAGACAGCCAGCGAGAGAGGGAACACAAGCAGGGGGAGTGGGAGAGGAAGAAGCAGGCTCATAGCAGAAGAGCCTGATGTGGGGCTCAATCCCATAAAGCCAGGATCATGCCCTGAGCCGAAGGCAGACGCTTAACCACTGTGCCACCCAGGCGCCCCAATACTACCAAACATTTAAAGAAGGGTTAATATCTATTCTTCTTGAAGTATTCCAAAAAATAGAAGAGGCAGGAAATCTTCCAAATTTATCACCCAGATACCAAAATCAGATAAAGACATTACAGAAGAAGATAACTGCAGGCCAACATTTCTGATGAATAGATGCCAACATCTTCAAGAAAATATTAGCAAACCAAATCCAACAATACTTTAAAAAATCACTCAGCACAGTCAAGTGGGATTTATTTCTGGGATGCAAGCATGGTTCAATCACAAATCAATCAATGTGATACATCACACAAACAAGAGAAAATATAAAAACCAAATGATCATTTTGATAGATCCAGAAAAAGCATTTGATAAAGTACAACATTCATTCATGATAAAAACCCTCAACAAAGTAGGTTTAGAGGGAACATACCTCAACACAATAAAGGCCTCATATGAACAACCCACAGCTAATATTATCCTCATTTTTCTTGATATATCTCCTAAGGCAAGGTAAACAAAGGCAAAAATAAACTATTGGGACTATGTTAAAATAAAAATCTTGTACAGAGCAAAGGAAACAATCAACAAAACTAAAAGGCAGCCTTTTGAATGGGAGAAGATATCTGTAAATGACATATCTGATAAAGGGCTAGTATCCAAAATATATAAAGAACTTATGAAACTCAACACCCAAAAAACAAATAACCCACTTAAAATGGGCAGAAGATATAAGCAGATATTTCTCCAAAAAAGATGTACAGATGGCCAACAGACATGTGAAAAGATGTTCAACATCACTCATCACCAGAGAATTGCAAATCAAAACCATGAGATAGCTGCTTACAGTCAGAATGCCTAGAATTAAAAACATGAGAAATAAGTGTTGGCAGGGATATGGAACAAATGAACCCTCGTGCACTGTTGGTGGGAGCGTGAACTGGTGTAGCCACTGTGGAAAACAGTATGGAGTGTCCTCAAAAGATTAAAAATAGAACTACCTTATGATACAGTAATTTCACTACTGGACATTTAACCAAGAATACAAAAACACTCATTTGAGAAAAGATAAATGCATCCTTATGTTTACTGCAGCATTATTTACAATAGCCAAATTATGGAAGCAACTCAAATGTTCATTATAGGCAAATGAATAAAGAAGAATATATAAAGTTATATATATATGTGTGTATATATATATATATATATATATACACACACACCACATGTGTCCATACAATGGAATATTAGTCATAAAAAAGAATGAGGGGCGCCTGGGTGGCACAGCGGTTAGGCGTCTGCCTTCGGCTCAGGGCGTGATCCCCGCGTTGTGGGATTGAGCCCCACATCGGGCTCCTCTGCTGTGAGCCTGCTTCTTCCTCTCCCACTCCCCCTGCTTGTGTTCCCTCTCTCGCTGGCTGTCTCTATCTCTGTCAAATAAATAAATAAAATCTTTTAAAAAAATAAATAAATAAAATAAAAAAGAATGAAATCTTTCCATTTGCAATAACGTGGATGGATCTCGAGGGTATAATGCTAAGTGAATTAAGTCAGAAAAAGATAAACACCATATGATTTCATTCATCTGTGCAATTTAAGAAACAAAACAAATGAACAAAGGGGGAAAAAAAAAAGAAAGAAACCAAAAACAGACTCTTAAATCCAGAAAACAAACTGGTAGTTACCAGAGGGGAGGTGGGTGGGGGGATGGGTGAAAAAAGTGAAGGGGATTAAGAGCACACTTATCACAATGAGCATGGAGTAATGTATAGATGTGCTGAATCACTATATTGTATAGCTGAAATTGATATAACACTGTATGTTAATTACACTGGAATTAAAATTAAAAAAATGATAACCCCCAGCACTGTGACTTTTATTGTATTTTCCTAATAGTGGGAAGAACAGAGTTCATTTTTTTCTTATAAGCAAATCTTGCTTCCAGCTAAGAATCTTATGTAGGGAACAATGAAGCTAAAAGAAATTTTGGTGACACTTGTATCCTTAAGGTCACCTCAAAAATTTCTTGCCCTAAATTGTAATCTTTGTGACCCAGAAATTTCACTCAGTGACACATGCTTCACGTCATAAATAAGCACCTTCCTGGCTTCTGAGTCTTGCTCTTACTAAACGGTGACCTTTAGGCTGGATCAGGGTTTCCAGCTTAGAGTCGTGTATCATCCTATTTTTGACCTCATCAAAATTATATTCAAATCACTGCTTAAATAGTTATATGTGAAATACTTGTGTTCTGCATTTGACATGAGAGCAGGTACCATGGAGAGGATAGCTTATCTTTGGGCACTAATTACAATATTATTTGTTTGGTTTATAATTCACATTCAATGGATAGTTGTAGGAGAATGAATAAATGAGTGAATAAAAAATGAAGAAATATATGCAGAAGGTCATCAATTCCAGAAACCCCGAATTTTAAAAATTGTATGAAATGTATGAAAAATGTAAAAAATGTATGAAAAAATGTATGAAAAAGTTCAGAAATGCAACAAATAGTTTGATTGAATTCTATTTAAAATACTGATACATTCCAGGGTTGCATTTTCTAATCTTTCTTTTCAAGGGATATACATAAATCAAGCCAGTTTCTTTGTTAATTTGTGTCTACATGTGAATGTTATCTGCATCCTTCCCAGTTAAGAACAGTGGCCTCCCTGAGCCTGCCTGCTCTGATTCCCAGCCTGGGCCATCTGGAAGCCTTAGTCCTGACCAATTTACTCAGTGTGTCTGCTTCCACTGATAAAATGATCTCTCCTTTATATGGCATTCTGTCTCTACCCCAGCACCCAGCTGTAAGTCACTCATAGAGATGAGAAAAAAATCTCTTCCATTGTGATATGATTTGCCAACCAGTGATTTACATTGATTTAATCATAACCAAGATCTGGTCCTAGCAAATAGCCGTTTCGAGTTGTTTTTTTTTTTTTCAACTTTAATTTATAACTGCAATGATTGTCTTCAAAATTTTATTTTCTTGGGCATTATGAAAGAAAAACTCTTATTCTTGAGATTTTATTAATATTTAGCAAAAAGACATTTAGCTGCCAAAGAAGTCACTTATTTGGACATTATAAAGGATAAATGGTATTTGTCTTCCCATCTAAAGTTAATTTTGTAATTGACAGATTTTTCCATATATTTTTATGGTTTTATTAACATTTTATAGCATGTTTTAGATTTGAGAAAACTGCTTTACACTCATTTTAATTCGTTATTTCTCATATATGTATCAATTAGTTTCAGTAATGGAAAGAGTAAAGTCAGAAAGATTTTGAAAAGCAAGATGTCACATATGCATACAAATTAAAATTTAATGACTTCCATCTGGGGATTATTACCCACCATCACAAGCAGTTTTAGAGAAAAATTGTATGAATGACATATGGGCATTGCTAGTTTTCTCATCTTATCCAGAAGAGGGTGAAATGACTCAGATTTTAAACATGTTTCAGATTGCTTATGATAATTGGCATACTGGGTGACTCTAAGTAGGCTGCAAGGAGAAATAAGTGAGATAAGATCTAAAGCCTGCACATAGTCAGTAGACCAGGTAATAATAAAACAACCATTTAATGCTGAGGAACGCAGCCTTCTGGAGTCTCTGACCTAGGATTGACCTTTGATCTAGGCTTTACCACTTACTAGTATGTGACAAAGCAAATTAGTTCATCCCTTTTAACCATGCCTTTCTCACATGCTTGATGGAGATATCAATACCCATTTTATTTTGTAGGGTTGTTTTGATGTTTGAATAAACTCTTCTATGAAGTGCTAAGCTCGGTACCTGACACATGGCATCACACCCGACAGCTAAATAATGTTTACTGGAATTATTTGTACCAGTCATCCAAAGATATTTTTCTGTGCCATGTAATTATTGACCTCCATCCCTGCTCTGGCTTTCAACTTTGATTTTTACCCAAATGCTATGAAACTGCACTGTTTTTAAATGACAAATCATACCATGACTTGATCATTATGGGTTTGAATTTAAGATTATTCATCTTTGTGGCTCATGAAAGGTGATATATCCCTTATCTGGAAGGAACTTTTGACCTTATCCTAAACATTCTTTTCCTCCCAAAGGATCCATGCAACCAAACTTGCCCCATCGAGGAGTATAAATATATTTACAACATATCTAAACAGATATAAATAGGTATATGTAAAGGCTCCAAAACTTTCCTACCTTCTAAAGTGAGCAGATGCTCCCTCTTATTATGAGGAATGCTGTATGGGACTTGTGAGGACCATCATCACTTAATGTGCAGTTGGTGACCTTCTGTTGTCAAATTAAGCCAGGTTTCATGTGGATGTCAGATGACCAATTCTTAGTATCTCAAAGTTCTTCTAATTTCAGGATTTTTATGCTTTGAAATTCAACTAATAATTAAAAACCAACATCAAATTAGAAACAGCAAGAACATTATTGTCCGACTGGAATATATTCCAGGTTGGACAGCATCGCATCAACGTTTATTTCAGTTTTATTTTTGAATATTTATGCATATTTCCCAGGCCTATGGAATAATCAAACGGCCCAAAGTGGATTATATTTTATTGAAATAAAACAGATGTTTTCATCAGGCCCACCAATATATCATAAAGGGTTGTCATTTTTCTTCCATGTGTTATTAACAGTTATCAGGGCAACACACAGAGATGAACCCAACTAGATAAACAAATATGAATGATCTTTCAAATTTATTATTATAGATATGCGTTTAGGCTACATGATTTTTTACATCCTACTTATTGTTCAACTAGCCTTTGTATTTCAGGCAAGGCACAGAGATATTGTATTAAAGTTTTTATGTGAATTATTGTTACAATATAAATCGCAAAAGTCACTGAAAATAATGTGTAGAAACAGTATATACTGAGAACCCAAATGTTAACATGAATCCACCAATAGCCAGCATTTATTAAATCACTATCCCTGTGCTGGATGCAGTGGAATCTAAAGAAGAGTAAATTTAGCTGTACAAAAGAGTGTGTCTTTAAAAAGATGGAAATGTGTCCAGAAGCAGAATGGTAGACCTAATTTTCTCCATGATGACTAGTAACCATTCACATGAGTTAGTATCTATCGTTTACAGGCCTACTACAAAGCACTGCCTTATTGCTTTGTAGTTCTGGCTGGTGTTGGTGTCAGGTTTGTCCATGAGCTTTCAGTCTCCCATTTGCCTCTGTTTACATTTAGAATCTACTTTTTTGTTATTCTTGTATATGGATTTTGCATGCCCAACTCTACCTGATTCATGAAGTTGATTTTCCCACTGTGCCAAGTCTCTTATGTCCAGTCCCTGGCTGGGCTGGACCCTGATTTTCTTTTCTTTTTTCTTTCTTTATTTCTTTTTTATTTTTTAAGATTTTATTTATTTATTTATTTATTTATTATTTATTTATTTGAGAGAGCAGAGGGAGGGACAGGGAGAGGGACAAGCAGACTCCCTGCTGAGCACAGAGCCCCATGTGGGGCTCAATCTTACAACACTGAGATCATGACCTGAGCCAAAATCAAAAGTCAGCGGCTTAACCGACTGAGCACTCCTGGACCCTGATATTCATTCGGTTGCTCCCATCTTTACCTTATCTAAGTCGCTTCATTCTTCTGTGTGACTGTGACATGTCAAACTACTAAGAAGTTTGGAATTTAAATTGACTTAATATACCAATTTAAAAAGTCTAAATAATGTCTAAATAATTGTTAAATTGTATGGCTGAAATAATAATTATTTTAGGACCTTAAAGAGGCTGTGGATGTATGTATGTATACACATATGTATTTATTCATTTATATAAACATTTTGGGGGAGCATTTATATACCACAGGCAGTTCCAACGATTCACTCATAAGCACACACAAACACAAGAAACACACACAGCTTGATTGTATATAAGATGGACACATGTATCATATAGCAGTGGATATATGTTCAAGAAAGTTTACAGCGTTAGCATAGTTAAATAAATTACTACAGGGTCAGCTGTACCTATTCTGCTTTTCCTTTTGCTTCTATATAGGCACATTTTCAGATACACTTTTGAAAAGCAAGGCTATTAAAATTTATTTTACATTGCTCCTGTCTACAATTTTTCTCTTTCTAGCAGTGACATTAATAGATTATTTATTCTGTCCCATCTCCCTCCTGAAAAGAATAGGAAATTGCCCAAATGCTCTCTAAGGAGGTCTGCAAAAAATGGGCTTGTGGTAGAATTGTATAAATCTGATGTCCTTAGGATATTTGCATGAGATTTTGATAAGGAATCTTCAAGGATATAAATCACAAATATTGAAGAAATAAGTAAATTTCCTGTTGTTAAGCCTGGTGTCCCAGCTTGGGCTGCAATAACAGACTACCATACTCTGGGTAGCTTGAACAACAAGCATTGATTTCTCAGTTTTGGAGGCTGAAATTCTGAGATCAGGGTGCCAGCATGTTGGGTTTTGGGTGTGGTCCTGGTTTATAGACAGCCATCTATTACTTATATCCTCACATGGCAGAGAGAAGAGATCCAGTTTCTCCTCCTATTTCATAAGGCCACTAATCCTATCACAAGGGCCCTTCACAATTTCATGGAACCCCAAAAACTTCCCCAAAGTCCTACCTCCAAATATCATCACACTGGGGGGTAGGATTTCAACATATATATTTTGGGAGGGAAAAGTGTTCAGTTCATAACACCTAGGGAAAAGTAACCAACCAAATCTTTGAGAACAGACTCTGTTCAAGAGAAAAGTTAGAGTGAATAGGGTGACGTGCTTCACTTTGAAGAATGGAGACAACTTCCTACTTTGGTTTCTTCTCTCTCTTTTTTTTTTTAAAGATTTTATTTATTTGACAGAGATAGAGACAGCCAGCGAGAGAGGGAACACAAGCAGGGGGAGTGGGAGAGGAAGAAGCAGGCTCATAGCAGAGGAGCCTGATGTGGGGCTCGATCCCATAACGCCGGGATCACGCCCTGAGCCGAAGGCAGACGCTTAACCGCTGTGCCACCCAGGCGCCCCTCTTCTCTCTTTTTTTTAAGAATTATTTTTTTATTTGAGAGAGAGAGAGCACAAGGTGGGGGAGGGACAGAGCAAGAGGGAAAGAGAGAGAATCTAAAGCAGACTCCCTGCTGAGTATGGAGCCTGATGTGGGGCTCGATCTCATGATCCTGAGACCATGACCTGAGCTGAAATCAAGAGTCAGATTCTTCACTGACTGAGCCATCCAGGTGCCCCTCTACTTCAGTTTCTATATGTAAGATCCCTCTGACTTAACTCTTCCAGGGAAGACTGCAGGAACGTAAAAGCATAGGGATTTATACTTTGGTAATCCTTTGGATGGAAACCACTAGGAACTCTCAAAGGGAAGTTCATGCATGTTTTTCATAAAAATGATCAAATATAAAGGGTTGACAGATAAAATATAGGATGCCCATTTAAACTTGAATTTCATATAAATGATAATTTTTAAAGATTTTTAAAAATTTATTTGTCAGAGAGAGAGAATGAGAGAGAGAACACAAGTAGGGATAGCAGCAGGCAGAGGGAAAAGCAGGCTCCCTGCTGAGCAAGGAGCCCAACTTGGGACTTGATCCCAGGACCCTGGGATCATGACCTGAGCTGAAGGCAGATGCTTAACCAACTGAGCCACCCAGGTGTCCCATGAACAATTTTTTTTTTTAGTATAAGTATGTTCTATGCAGTATTTTTATTTGCTAAATCTGGCACTCCTACAAGTGGGTAATTAACGCATTTATAGGCAATTATATTCTGGAGGCAAACCTTTATGGAAGGGGAGGATTTCTATCAAAAAAGATAAACACTTGCAAATTAAATTTTACTGCCCTAGTAAAGCAAAAATTTTCATGGGAAGGCTTTGAGATAATTGGCCAAAATAGTCAACTGAGAGATATTATGGAACAAGGACATGGTAGATGTGGTAATTATAAAGAAATTTACAAATAATAATAATCAGTTTATAATTGACTAGAAATAGTAAATGTGGGCATGCTTCCATAAATGTTCATGACTAATGAACATATTTCGTCCCAATGAAGCCTTCATACACATAAAGTTTGCCTAGGTAAGAAGTAGATTAACATGACCTGAGTGCTTGAGTATGGTCTAAGCTCAAAATATCAACTTTAGCAAAGTTCTTACAGAAGAGAAAACTTTCATAATGGGCCATTAGGTTTGTGACTTATGGAAGCTATGTTAAGACCACTGAATTAGACACATATTGACGTGGAATCATACAAAATTATTACTGATTTCTACAGGCTAGTGATTTTATTAGCATGCTCATCATCATTAATCAGGTTGAAAATAGGGAAGAATTTAAAAACACATGGACCAATAAAGAGTTTTATGACTTAATCATTAAAGGGTATGCTTGAAAGCATTCATCATGGCCATTGGTTTTGGACATGAATCTTTTGGTTCTCAGTGAGTATAGTTGGTAAAGTTGGGTATAGTTTTTCTTTTCAACGTCTACAATATTTAGTACATGGGCTTTTTGCTAATGTCTAGTGATGATTTCTTTTAAAAAGTTTCAAATGCAACAGTCTTAAATTTCTGTGATAAAAAGTAGAATTAACTTGTAAAAAATAAAAGGAGAGGAAGCTTAAATTAGGACCAGACAGTTGTAAAGTGAAGGAGAAGCATATTTTAAGCTTTGGTGAACTCTGTTGAATAATTCTAGTCTCTATTATTGAACTAGGATAATCTAATAAGAAAGATTCTAACTGTATCTAATTATAAAATATTAACTAACTAGAATTTAATGTTTTAATAGCATTACATTTTATCACAAGAGTTTTTAGGGCTCAGTGTTCACATTCAGATTTAGGATCCTTAGAATTATTCTAAGTCCAAAGGTCATTTGTTTTTTGTTTGTTGTTGTTGATGTTGTTGTTGTTGTTTTTCAGCTCTTGAATGTGTTACACAGCATTACGCCAAGGAAAATAACCTGTGCTTATTGCACAAAACAGCACAGATATTGCTTCTATTTTTCCTGTTGGTGCCAGTAGCTGCCATAGTTCCCTTAGGAAGCTGAGAATTATGCCCTGCTGAGAGTAGGTGAAAATAATGGCAACCAAACCTGAATTGAATTACAGGGTGGAATTCTGTTGGGGCTCCATGTTTACCCTCTTCTGCCCTTCCTGTTACATTGCAAGTTTAATTGTCGCTCCTACTTACAAGGCTCTCAGAACCTGTCAGGCAGGTCATTGTTTTTACCCTCACTCTGACTTGTTACTGGACACCTGGTTCCCGCTCCTCCCACTGCAGCTCGTCTTTACCCTTGCATTTAACCTTAGTAAAAGTTATGGCATCAGTTTGACGTTCTTCCACAGCAGCTCTTACAAGCCACTGCAAGAAGAGCTACACATTTTCTCCTCAGCCTGCCAATCACCTTGGAGGGTGCTTTACCAGGATTACATACTGGATACAAGAATGTGCCCTTCAGCGCTGAAGGTTGTCCTTAAGAATAATTATGAGCCAAGTTTTAGCTTTGGTATTGTCTGTCTGTTCTTTTGGCACTGCCCCAGTCTATTCCTCTCAAGGTCAGGACTGCCTCCTGGCCACCCAGAAGCCTAGGATTTAGTGGGTTCCATGACCAGAAACTTTTCTTACTTCATCCTTGATTTACATTTTTTGGCACTATCAGATAAACTAATTGGTCTCAGTATGATGTAAATGCCTACACTTTCTTTGATGTTTAATCCTAATTGAAATAGGTGTTTTCCCAAAAAGTGCTGCAGGGAGTCCTGTAAGAAATACAGGATGGGTTGCAGTTNTCACAGCGGAGGGAGCCTGATGTGGGGCTCGATCCCATAACGCCGGGATCACGCCCTGAGCCGAAGGCAGAAGCTTAACTGCTGTGCCACCCAGGTGCCCCAGAGAGGCAGAGAGAATCTTAAGCAGGGTCCATGCCAACTTAGTGCTCCATCTCTTGACCCTGAGATCATGACCTGAGCTGAAATCAAGAGTCCAATACTCAATGGACTGAGCCACCCAGGTGCCCCATCAGTGAGATCTTTTTAGACAGGTAAGTCTTCCACTGCTCCTCACATCATACCTTGTAATCAAATATCTCTGCTACAAGTGTGTGAGCCAGCCTGGAGGATATAAAATCCTCTGGAAGTGAATCACAGAGTCCCACAGCTCTATAGCTTTCCTCTGTTCCCTCAGCCCATGACCTCTCCTCTGACTTTACAGAGTAAAGAGAAGACTACAAAAAGCAATTACCTTAATTTTCTACCACCAAATCTAAAAATTGACCTCTATTCATTCATATGAATTTGTTTTTTTCTTTAGGTATAATGTAATATAAGATCATTCCCTCCCACTCTGGTGTACTTTCAACTTCTCCCTCTCCACTGACTCCTTGTCATTTGAAATTCTAAAGTTGGTCCAACTTAAAATAACCCTTTCTCGATCCCCTACTCCCTGCCACAATCTGCTCTTTACACTCTTCTGCTTTGGAAGCAAACTTCATGAACAAGCTATGTATAATGATTAGTTTCATTTTTCAACCTACTAAAATCTGTCATTTTCCACACAATCCATTTGTCCTGTCCAATGTAGCCACTTATCACATGTAGCTATTTATGCTAATTAGATTTTTAAAAATTTAGAGTTCAGTTCTGCAGCTTCACTACTCACATTTTAAGGTCTCAATAGCCACATTTGGCTATCAAGTTATTCTAGATAAAGTCATCACGGTCTCCATGTTGCTTAACTCAATGGACATTTTTCAGTTATCCTAGTTGTTCTGTTAGCAGGATTCAGCACTCTTGACTATTCATTGCTTTTCAAAATACATCCTTTCTTTAGCTTTCCTGCCACCATACTTCTTTCTGCCTCTGAGCAACTGTCCAGTCTCCTTTGGCATTGCCTCTTCTTTACATTCGGTACACCTTTGGATTCTATTATTTTGGATTAAATTTCCATTTATATGCTGAGGTGTACTAGATCCTTTTCTTTCCCCTAGGCTCTCATGGTTGAAACAAATATCTCTAAAATTGAACATGGATTTTTTTTTACCTCTTCCCCCAAACATTCAGACGATCTTCTTATTCTTCAGCCTTCCCTAAGTCAGTCAGTTGCACCATCATCCATTCAGCTATATGACAAAAAAACTGGAGTTTACCCTGTTATCATGCCCATACCTAAGCAATCTCCAAGTCAAGTCAATCTTAGTTATTGCAGTCATCCATAATTGTCAGCCTCTACTTTTGATCTGTTCCTATCTTTCTCTCCACTTAATCCAAAATGTTTTTCAAAAAATCAATTTGAGTCTATTACTTTTTCCTTGAACCCCTTCAATGGATTCCCATTGTTTTAAAATCAAACCCCAAACCTGAACACTGCCTTGCAGAACAGTCCACATGTGTACTCACCTCTGAGTTCCTCTCACATATTATACTCTGCTTTAGCTCAGGATCTTCAATCGTTCTCTTATTTCACCTGAAATGTTAGCACCCCACTCCCACCCACCTGGCTTATTCTTCTGGTCCCAATTTATGTGACAGTTTCTCAAAGAGACCTTTCTTGACCATGTCCCTGGTTAGTTTATATCTTCTTGTTCAAATCTCTCCCACATTCTCTATTCACCTTTCTTATCACTTGTTCAATGTTTGGCCGTGATGGTAAATCTGTTTTGGTGAATGAAAACCTTAACTTTATTTTCCAGATTAGAACCTTATTTTCCAGCTTAGTCAACTGTTTCCCTGTGGTCATATGCTATGATGTGACAGAGCCATTTATTTATCCCTCTGCTCCTGATGAGGAAATTGAAGTCTTGAAGTTTTGTGACTTCTGAATAGATATGATGAGAGAAACATAAAGATGCTAGTAGGACTGCTAGCTAGTAGGGTTCCATTGCCAGAATTTCCAACTCTCTGTCTTTCAGATTCACTTACCCAATGAATCCTTATACTAAATTAAACATTATTGATGATATTACCCTTGTTCTCACTTCTGTTTGTTAGCATCTTATTTTCAGTTTGTGTCCATTTCAAGGATTGTTATACTTAGCCCCATTGATAATTATTGTTTGAGGAAGAGGAAGCCTGAACAGAATGTAATCTTTAATATAGCAGGATACAAAATAAGAAAATAGAATTTTTAAACAGACTTGGATCTTTTTAAAAATATTGACCATAAAAAATACTTAAGAAGAAACAATTATAATCTATGCAAAGATGAGTTTCTATGTGGATTAGGATAAATGGAGACTATAGATTTCAGGGAAAATGCATTACATGGATATGCTGACTATGGATTCAAAACATCTTCATTAGGGTTTGTGTGACCTCATCAATAGTAACTACTTTTACTTTTTAAATCTCCAGCGGAAGACTACAGTACTTAACTGCAGCACAATTATGTCAATTTTGATATTCACTGGGAGAAATGATTTGCATTTATTTTCAAAAATGCCTTTCTCCTCTTTTTGGTGCTTTGTTGTTGTTTCCCCTTGTGCTCTTGTTCTCTGTACTGTGTGTGGATGCTGAAAACAATCACATGACAAAACTTCTTTCTTATTAAAGACAAGGTCTTATTTCAAACTGAGAAAATAATTAGAAACTTAACAGGAATTCCTTTGGTTATAATACTGTTTGTAATGAGAAAATTGTACATCATTGAAGTCAAAGGGCTTGGCCTTGGGAGCTGAGAAGTGCTCAGTTTCTGTCCCAAGGGCTGAACCCAGATGCCTATCACAGCTCTACTGGAAGCTTGTTGTTCCTTTTCCAGCCCAAATATGCCAATCAGTGCCTTTCTGATATTTCACTGCAATGCTTATTAGGTAAATCCTGAAGTGGTTACTCATTTCATTATGTCTGGAAAAAATCCAGATACAGGTGCATGAGTTAAATCACTTACTTGTGCATCACGTCAAGCATGAAGTTCAAACTCATTGGAAGCCACAAATTATATGCTTGAGAGACTTCTGGAATTTCAAAAAAGGACTGTGCTTGACTGCTGCAAGAAAGGAAGGACATGCAAGTGCTAAGTTCATTTCTGTCTGCTGGTATCTTGCTGATAGCTTAGTTAGCATCCCAAGGATAATTCCAAAGGTCAGAAGAAAAAGCAGGGGAAATAATGCTGTGACTCATTCCCACAGTGTTGTCTGAATAGCTAGAAAAAAAACGGAAGAGGAAATTCAGAGGTTCTTCTACTACTCATTAAAAAAAAAATCTTAGTAGTCCTGGAACACTGCTATTTTTGGAATGTAGCACAACACATTAGTAAGTAGAAGGTAAAAGGTAAAAAATGTGTTTCATCAATAATGGCAAATATCTAAGTCACCCACTGTAGCACTATCCATTCACCAGTGTCCAATACTTTCTGACTGACAGAAAGATGAGTTCTTCAAGAACACAATTGTTTTAGTAACATATTTGCTGAGGCTCCTGTCATGAATAATAGTGGAAAAACAATAATAAGCTTGCAAATGTTGTAGCTTAATATAATTGGACAACCATGAGATTTTCAAATGTGGCAGTTAGCAATTCAGTTTTCTCTTTCCTAGGTCATTTCTTAGGATGAGAAAAGCCATTATTGAGGAGACGTACATGACCTCAATTTTCATGTGACCTACCAGTTTCCAGAGGGAGCTAGTTAGGAGCTGTTACAGATAAGAAAGAAGAAGAATAAATTTTTTATGTGCTTCTGGATCTTCCTGTACCTTCCAATTCTAATGGAAAAGAAATTTTGGCTGCACAGAGATAATTAAATTTGCAGCTAGAGAGGATACATGACCAAATTCTTATAACATGTTTTTAATTTGGAGTATTCTAGTGGTACTCTGACAATAGTGGATGGGCAAATCCCATCATGGGGTCAGCCACACAGGGAATCTCTTCTTGCAGCTATATGCAGGAACATCAGTGTTTTGGCTAAAACTGCACGACTGCCAAAGAGGGAGCTATTCTTCCCATGCTTTATGTTTTTATCACTTTCTTTCATCTATTAGGTATACTGGGAGAATCTGCCTGGTTAGTTAGATTTACTTATAAGCATGTTTATGTTTTCTCATTTTTCTTCCTCTTGCTCCTCCTCTTTCTTCTTATTATCTCTTTCTTACACACACACACACACACACACACACAAACATGCACACACATACACACACTTATAGAAGTGGTAGTTCAAAAGGATACTTGTTAGAGAGAGGATTGTAGGATGTGAGGGTTCTCACAATGGACTCAGGCAAGGAAAGATTCCGGCATGTAAGGAGGATAAAAGGAGAAGATGCATGACTTCCCTGGCTTCCATGTTTCCTTACTTCTCTTTCCCCTCTGTCCTTTCTTATGTTTATTAAGCATCTACTCTGGACTGGACAGTGAAAGGGCAATATGAATAAACAGAAAATAATTTTTAAAAATATCTTGCAATATACTAAGAAGGTATGACTTGACCAGGATTAACCCTGCACATTTCAGGAAGAGAAAGATGTTTGGGAATGGGACAGAAGTATAACTGTGACTTTTAAAATAATGTATTTCAGGGGCACCTGGGTGGCCCCATCAGTTAAGCATCTGATTAGGGTTGTGAAATCAAGCCCTGCCTAGGGCTCTGCACTGGGCATGGAGGAGCCTGCTTAAGATTCTCTCTCCCTCTCCCTCTGCTCCTCCCCACCCCTCACTCACGCTCTCTCTCTTTCTCTAATATATATATATAGATATATATCTATATCTCTCTATATATAGATAGATATAGATATATATATAAAATATAGATATATAGATATAGATATATATATATAAATATATATATATATGTTTAAATATATGAAGTCTGACAAAAGAAAAGGAAACTGATGCATGAAGGAATATGTTTTGGATTGTATGAAAGAGGAAAGTAAAATCTGGTCATAGAGAGAAAAACTCAGTTTAGAAAAGAAAAAAAGGATTTGAGGATGCCCATGCTTCCTCTAATCTGTGTATAGAGAGTAGTGGCTGGTGCCTTCGTAGGAAAGGTCTGGACTGAGATGCAGTAAAAATACAGCTTAACATCAAAGTATTTTTTAAAAAGATTTATTTATTTATTTTAGAGGGAGAGCACATGTGAGTTGGGGGAGGGGCAAACGGAGAGGGAGAGAGAGAATCTCCAGCAGACTCCCTGCTGAGCATGGAGCCAGATGTGGGGCTCAATCCCACAGTCCAGAGATCATGACCTGAGCCTAAATGAAGGGTTGGTTGGTTGCTCAACTGACTGAGCCACCCATGTGCCCCAAAATCAAAGTATTTTTTGAAATAATCTTTCTTTAAATAATTTTGGGGCTTCTTCTTTAGGCAGATGGGCAGGATGCCCTATTATAGGACTAGCTTGAGTGTGAGCTAAGCCAGCCCTGAAGGCAGAGGCTATGGAGTAGTGATATCTTTTGGGAGAGGAACATACATTGTTTCACATAGAAAATTAAGCACTATTCCACTAAGGGAAGGACACGGGAAAAGTTTTCAGTGAGAGAGATTTTTTCTTGCTATTGATAATAGACCAGTGCTTTCCAACTTTTTCATATCATTCATTAATTTAACGAATGATCATTGAGTACCTAATGACTGGTGGCCCTTTTTCTAAGATCTTGGGATACATTTGTGAAAAAAATGAAGATCCTTTTCTTTGTGAAGTTTACGTTCTAGCACATTTAGTAAAGGACAATGTATATGGTGATGACTGGCAGAATGGAATGAGGCTTCTTGCTGTTTCAGGGAATTGGTTAGCGAAGTTTGCACACTGGGCCCTGCCAGTCTGGGAGCTGTGGGATCTATATGAAGACATTCCAGTGTTCCTATTTAAAGTCTATTAATGTGCTGTGGAAGCTCTGGTCTAGACCATCCTTTGTGGGGGTGTGACTGTGTGATTACAATTGCACATATGCATGCATATATTTGAACTAAGACAGAGCAACCTTTACCATTTGTGGATTGGGAACGGAGTATAAATGGAGGCTCACATGTCTATGTGCCTATGTCTATATATTCTAAGTTATACAGGAAGTCAATAAGCTGTTAAAATATGTTCTATCCTCATATCTTACCAAATAAAACTTCCTAGATACCTGGATGACCAGGTTCAAATTTAGATTATTCAGAGCCCTTGAAGATCAGGACTAAACCTGGCAGCAAGGGGAAAGCCATTCCTAAGACCAGCCTGCAGCCCACTCCCCTTTCCTTCCCCTCCCTGGTATACAACAAGAGTCTCAGAAACTTTATATTTAGATGCAATAGCCATGATTCTTAACTCTGTCTACAACCATCTTGTTCATGTTCCTCTTCCTTCCTCCTTTTCTGCTCAAAAAGCCACCCTTTAGCTATACCTTAAGGCTTTATAACAGGCTGTGTGACTTTTGACTTCAGCAGGACAGATTCAGAGAAGCTATGCAATTCCTAGAATAAGCTTAGGGACTATTTGATCAAGAAATCCCCAAGGTCTTTGACCCAAAGGTGATCTGGAAGGAGGAGTGTGGGCTCTAAGACAGCAGGTCCCCTTGGTCTTTCAAACTCCTTCCTACATGGGATGAGGTACAGGGTAGCAGGGCAGAGTGGAGTCACAGAAGCACTGGTCCAAGTCAGTAACACTCTTGCCAAAGTCTGAGGATGGCACTGACTAACGCATCTACTGGGTTGCAATAAAGCACCCCATGTGTGTGGGGAAATGTCAGAGGAGTATGGCTTAGAGTACTGAATTCTCCCCAGGCACCTCTTTTGAACTCTTCTGGTGCCTACCTTCAACTGTTCTTGCTGTCCTAAAAAAGTTCTCATCACTCTTGATAGAGCAACTCTGACTTGGAAAATGGTACTGCAAAGATCTTAAGGCAAAAAAATTTCAAGTTTTACATGGTGCGTAAAGAGGATGGGATGGTGATTTGCATTCCAGAAGCTGTGATAGAGTGCTTTCTCAAAAGCAAACAGATCTGAGAACTGAGACCAATTATATCAACAAAACAGAATTACTGGAATTGAGCATTGAGATAATATGTGCCCACATGCGTTGACTACTTGAGCCAGGAAATATTTCTCCAGGAAGATAAAGATGGAAAACAATAAATTACTTCAGTGTTCACTGCAGGCAAATGTTTGGAAACTGATGCCTGGGCCAAACATCCTGTTTACCTGAGAAAATGCTTGCTTTGCTTGCTTAGCAATCAATGAATTGTTTCAAGAGCTTCCCTGCTAGTGATATCATAAGCTTGGCCCAATCTCAGCCAAGTTCTTGTGTTTGTAAGACCTGCCTTTCACCATTTGAGCCACACTCCCCAATACTAAAATACCCCTCCTTGACATCTCCTTTCTGAGATTCTACTATGACTTTAAAGCCCAGCCAGGAAATGGAGTTTGCCTGCGATGGGATCCACGTAAAGAACTTTTCCCTCCCACATAAAGAACTCTTCCCTTGGAACACTCCAGCACTTAAAGCAAGCACTTTAAATTCTTTTTTTCTCCTATGTTTTATTCCCTGAAAGTTGACTAATTCTTTAGTAGAATCTGGTTTGTCCAGGCAAGATATCGTAGTATTTGTGTGGACAATGAAATAGTAGGAAAGTTAAGATAACCATGGCTTGTTCTTTACTTACCCTACTGCTGGTAAACATGTAAAATCAGATGTGTATGGAGAGACTACATCCAGGGTATCAAGGGGGTGACCAGCACTGGGGGAGGGCAGCTTAGATGGCAGCTGGGAATAGCAGGGAGGAATAGCCATTGGCTGTTAACACAGGTGTGGACCTGTGTATTTACTTCCCTCCACCCACCGCCAAATAGGGTAGGAGAAAGTGAGAGGCTAATTCTCAGAGTTCACACAAAGCTTTCTAAGATAACATCACCTTTAGCTTACTGCAATGTAAATTTTTATATTCCTATCTTGGCACTGGGGCTCTTTAAAGAGTGTAGCTGAAAAACAGCTTTTCATTTACTGTTGTTAAACAAATGTTTATTCAAAATTTTAATAAGATAAGAAAAATTTCAAGCAATTATGTCTTAAATCTAAGAGACTTGTTTAGAACCATTGAGGTTGTTTGGCAAATAGCTTTTCAGAGGAGAAAGCTGTGTGGAGAGCAGTGCATTCTTTTGCAAATTAAACAAAAGATGGTTATGTTTTGGGAGCAAACTCTGCCTTTCATCCCATGCCTTTCCCAGTTCTGTAAGCTTTCCCAAACTCTCCCATTGAGAATCAGGGGAAGATAGGAGTTTTAAATTCTTCACATGGAGCCATTTCATTAGGTTAGATTTTAATTTGTGTTTAACCAAATATGTAGCACATTGTCCCTCCATTCTGAAGTTCACCATTATTGTTTCTGCTCTGTCACTCTATGACAGATGGCCAGGAAACTACAAAAGCCCATCTGTCCTTCTCCTGTTCTCACCCATCTATATTTAGTTTCACTGGTGCTAGAGTGCTAGTGAAGAAATAATAAGGGAAGCATATACGCAAAACCAGAAAAGAAAGAGATTGCATAATAGTGACTGCAAAGGAGGACATCCTGGAAAGTGCTCCTAGTCACAGAAAGAAAATGCACAAGGTCATATGGCTAGTAACATGGCATCTTGGGATTTTCAATTTCTATCTGTTTTATGTCTCATTCCCAAGGCTCTCTCCTTCCCTTGCCCCCTCCCTCTCTCCTCCCCTTCCTACCTTTCTTCTTTTAGCTATTAGCACAATAGTCAGTGTGATAAATGTGAAATTCTGTCGCAAGTTGAACTCCTATGTTTGAAAACACTTAAGTATACAGTGACAATATTCAGTTAAAAGGTCCAAGAGGAAACTACTGGAATTTTATGGAAGAGAATATCTGAATGAATGTAACATTTATTTGGCTTAACCTTAGTGTTTGAATGAAAATGTTTTGCTTACCAACCACTTGTATCAGGTAGCTAAATGCAAAGCTGTGTGGAGCCAAACTTCTGGAATGGCTTCATGCCCACAGATGCAAGTTATTGATGAGTATGAACAAGAGGGGATCAACGATGTTCTATAAACTAAATCCTAAGATGGCCAGTTCAGAAGTATGATTAATTTAGTATCCAGGAATAGAATGAAATATAACTACCATATCATGCCAAAATCTCAGGTTACTTCTACTTTTTGTAAGTAATAAAAGATAGTCCTTCAGTAACAATTACCTTTCAAATAACATTCATGTACTGATAGGACTAACACATAAAACTAGAAAAATATCCTTGAGACTTCCAACGGAAGGAATAATGAAATGTCACATCATTTATCAAATAGTCATATGTCTATCTGTAGATTTTTTATTTCTTTGGGATTGCCTAAAATCAGCATAGTAAAACAATTTACTGATAATTATCAAATACACTCTTTTCTCTTGGAATTCTTAAAAGAGAAATTATGCCAGCATTTTTTCTGTACCTTTTCTATTCCTTTTACTTGAGGGGATGAGGTCTTACCATACTTATGGAAGTCCTCCATCTCTTTTCTGGGAAAGATCTATTTTGTTTAAAAGACCCAGGTAGGTAGGTAAATGTTTTATGTTTTGATTCCCCTTCCACAAATGATATTTTTCTTTTATACGATAAATAGCTCTATTGATTTTAAGGTTTTAATCTGCTTTAAATATGGAAATTACATTCTTTAAATTTCTCCTCTCTGAAGATCTTTGGTGATAATTTTATATATTCACTCAGAATATTTTTAAGTCAAGAAATTGAAATGTAATTATAATGTATAGTGCATATTACAAATCATATATACATATATGATAATATGTAACATGTGCATATATCAATCCTTGTGTACAAGACTAGGAGTTTTAACAAATGCATATAGTCATGTAACCACCACCATAATCAAGATACAGGATAGTTCCATCAACATAAATTGTGCCTCTGGGCCACTTGGTAGTAAATCCCTCCCTCACCCCTGGCTAACACTGATTTGTTTTCTGTCCCTGTATTTTTTTCTTTTCCAAAATGTCATATAAATGGAATCATAGACTATGTAAACTTTTGAATCTGGATTTTTTCACTTTCTATAATGCATCTAAGATTCATCTGCAGTTTTGCTTATATCATTTATATATGCAAACACACACACACACACACACCTATGAACAATATAAATATACACTTATACACACACACATATACACATATATCCACCCTGAATACAGAGAATTACCAAGAGTGAGTTACTGGCTAGCATTATAAAAATTCAAACAATTCAAAAGGATATGAATGGAAAGTTAAAAGTATTCTTCTCCTTCCATGCTCATTTCTGTCTCATAGGCAACTATAGTCTTGCTAAAATACATTTATGTATGTATTCAGAGCTTTTATAATTATGTAGTACTCTCTATCTAACCAGCTTGCTATCGTGTATTTATATAACATCTATTCTACTACATACCTGTCTAGCTATCAAGCACCAAAATCTGGCTTCAGTTTTGCGTTTAACAGAAGTCTGCTAAGCTTTGGACCAGTCTTGGCTCGTGTAAAGCCAAATATTTGAATGACTATTCCTGCATCATTTTTCACATCCTTTAACTTGTTATCTTATTGGCCATCAGTGAACACACAGTTTAACACCATGCCTCATCAAACATGAATGATGCATGCCATTATTAATATCTAATTATTTACCTCCAATTTTATGTAAACTTTTTAGATATAATTAGGAGTGAAAATACTCTTATGTGTTTTAGGTTTTGAAATTCTATCAGTCAATGATAGTCCAAATGTTTATTTATTACTGCAAGTGTAAAAGGGTACAAAAATTAATGGTGATTTTAGAGATTGGTAGTTTTAGGTACAAATGTGATTACAAAATGTCAAGTAATAAATAAACTAGAAACTAGATCGACAGAAGATGTATATATATATATATATATAGAGAGAGAGAGAGAGAGAGAGAGAGAGAGACTGAATAAGCCAAAAATTATAGGGAAATAGCATTTCCTTTTTGAGTGAAAGTTCACCAAGGTTAAAAGCTTAAATGGTAATATAAACAATAAAAATAAAGCTTAGATCGTTTCACAGTTCAAATTTGTGTCAAAATGTTGGATAGTCTATTATTCATAACAAACAAAATAAACTTATAAAAACTGAATTTAATTATTACTTAGGTCATGAGTCCTTCAATGAAAAAGCTTTGAGAAATTTTAATTGGGAAGACAGGTTAAAAGTATAACGTTAATTTTGCCACGTCACATTCATTGAGAGGGAAAATTTCCAAAATCGCGCTGAATAACATATATGATAAATTACGTTTGACTAAAAATCATAAAGAATGTAAGGATAGACACAAGAAAAAAGTAGACTTTCATTTAATCTCTATGGATAATTTCCAAACTCAATCACTTTTTCTCTTAGCAAAATTTGACACAATCCCTTCCTCATTTTTGAAATACTGAATTTCACTTACATTTCACCACATGCTTCTCTTTTCTGTCTATTTGCCTGACCACTCTGTTGAATCACTTAGCTGATTTATACTTATATCCCTAACCATTCAACGCTGGACTTTCCATTCTCCTCTTACTCAATACTTTCTCCATAGGTGATCTCATTTATCTCTATGGCTTCAAACACCACTGTACTGAAAACTCTCAGATTTCTATTTCCTGCGTAGATTTTTCCTTTAATATGTAGACAAGCAGGTTTAACTGCATTTTTGATATTTCTACTAGGAGGTTACAAATGCATCTCAAATTGAAACTTTTTGGATAGAATTTTATAATTCATCCCATAGTTTTCCAAATTCTGATGTTATGTGGTTGCAAAATGAAAAAGATCATCAGATCTTTTTGGATGTCTCCTCCTAACTCATTCCTAATCATGGATCACTAAGAGCTGATTTCCTCTTATAAATTTTTTTTCATTTCTCTCTCTCTTTTCTCTGTTCCTTTCAATATGTCTACAGTCTACTGACATCTTTTGTCCAGAACGTTGCAACAGTCCCCTAACTCATCTCCTCTACAGCCAGTCCTCCCTGTCTCAACTCTGTTCTTCAACTTAATAAAATACAAATCTGACAATAGAGACTCCTGCTTTTAATATCTTTTGTTGGCTTTTTTTTTTTTTTTTTTTGCTTTTAGATAAAGACAAGGCTATATAAACTCATAATATCTTCCCCATTAGTCTGTATTTTCTACCTGTTAGGATTTTTTTCAATGACTTCTTTTCAGTTCCTTCAATGTATTGTGCTCATTGGTACATCAGGATCTCCCCAGAAGGTTTTTCTACCTCTCTCCTTTCTTGTTCCCTGTTTGACTCCTATTCATTTATCCTCTGATCTCAACTGAGATCATCGTACATTCTTTTCCTTTATAGCATTTAACACAGTTTGCAATTACAAATACTTAATGTTATGTCCCTTTTCCCTATGAAACTCTTAGGGACAGCTGCTCTATTTGTTTTGTTTTCGTGTGTGTTTAGCATCTCATTATAGAGATAATTATCAATAAATATTTTGGTTTGTATATATGAAAAGTATGCATTAGAAGAGCAGAGATTACAAGGAAATAGTGACAGGGAGGAGAATGAAGTTCCTCCATGGACTTTAATTTCCAGTTTTTAAATGAAAGGTCCCTTCCTGCTATAATAGTCTATACTTTCTGATCAATAATATTTGCCCAATTTTGGAAATGTATATTCTTTAGGGGGATAAAACTTCGGTAGTAATCTTATTATATCTTATAGGTTGTCTGAATCTGCTGTTACACAACTGAGAATAATATGAGATGCTTGTCATCCCAAGCAGGTAAGTTTTCAGTCTAAAAATATATGCACAGTACACAAAGAAATATTTGAAGTGTTGGATAAGTTTTTTTCTTTTTAGCTGGAATAATCACATTTTGGAAATTACAAGCAGTTAAAAATCTATCAAATTAAAAACAAAATTATTTTTAAAAATGAATCCTCATATATTTATTAACTGATAGGTAGTCCAGGTTACTTTTTCTTGGTTTTCTAATATTTTTTAAGTGAAGGGGAATATACATATTAATGCATAATTATAATTTTACTAGTTATGCTTTAGATAATAATTACAAAACAAATATATTAAGCTGTCTTCACCTTGAAACTTTTGAAGTGCAGATTGAAACACAACTTAGTGTTGAGCCAGTTCTTGGCTAACAAAATAAATGCCTTCTAAAATTCAAAAAATCTTTGGCACCAACAGTGCAGCACAGATTATCTGGATAGGTGGTAGCTCTTAAATCCAGGCTTAGTTTTCTACAACCACTCCTTGGAGATTTACATGATCTAACTGAGGAACAACATCATGAACCTGAAATTTATAGCCATACATAAGTTAACTTTGAAAAATACTGTCATTAAACTGTTTGTTGCCCAAAGTCAGAAACCCATCAAAAGCCTCTTAAAATAACTTTAGTGTAGTTCTCCAAATTAGGGCAGATGAAATTGCTATATACAATTTTGGCTTAGAGATTCTGGGGTAATGTGTCAGATGTCAAGACAAGGATTCTTAAAGTATAAAAAGATGAAAAAACACCCCCCTCCAAAAAACCAACCAACCAACCAAACAAACAAAACCAACTCTTTGACAAGAATCTGCTACTAAATGCTTTAAGATTAGAGGGCAAATTGTAGCTTTGTAACAGACTTGCTACCTGACCTCAGCTGCCTTTTTTTTTTTTTTAAAGATTTTATTTATTCATTTGACAGAGTCAGAGACAGCCAGCGAGAGAGGGAACACAAGCAGGGGGAGTGGGAGAGGAAGGAGCAGGCTCATAGTGGAGGAGCCTGATGTGGGGCTATCTGCTTAACCACTGTGCCCCTCAGGTGCCCCCTCAGCTGCCTTTCTATTTTAGTTACATTGTTCTGCTGATGAGGCTGGAATTGATACCATCCCCCAGTCCAGATGAAGATAAATAAGCTATTAAAAATGTGGTGGAATTTATCCCCTAAAATGATGGGTGATTCTGATTCTACAATATATATTGTAAATATCAGTTATGCTAGAAAAAACATTTAAGGATTTGCTTTCAAGAATTAAGAGCTTATTGGGGCGCCTGGGTGGCACAGCGGTTAAGCGCCTGCCTTCGGCTCAGGGCATGATCCCGGTGTTATGGGATCCAGCCCCACATCAGGCTCCTCCGCTGTGAGCCTGCTACTTCCTCTCCCACTCCCCCTGCTTGTGTTCCCTCTCTCGCTGGCTGTCTGTCTCTGTCAAATAAATAAAAAATCTTAAAAAAAAAAAAGAATTAAGAGCTTATTAAATTTGCTTAAACTTTATAATAATATTGTCTTTATTTCAAATCATTAAATTATTGTATAAAAGTTTATCTGAGCTAGAATAATACAATCTTTATCTGGAAGATCAGATAGTATACTTTCTATTCAAAGTAGTCATTAACTATCAAAGGATAGCTAAAATAAGAAATGTTGCACAAGACAGTGAAAGCAGAAAATATACATCTAGGGATATTATATCAAAGAGGAAGGGATATTCACATTTGTAAAAAACAAGATTCTGATAGCTGAATATTTTACTCTCCATTATGACAACAGATATTTCTATCACCCAGTTTTACCTAAGTACCATTTTATTTTCTATCATAATATGCATTGCATTTTTGATCCTTTTTTTTTTCACTTGGAAATAACTATATTTATTTAACAATTTGAAAATATCTCTACAAAACATTGGGGTACATGTCACTTTACAAAACAGAAATATTCTACTAATATTCCTACTATGTAGTTTCTACAAAGTCAGTCTGTATTGTTGAATATCATATACTTCTAAAGTTTTCAGCTAATGTTCAAAAAAGAAAGCAATTCATAACACAGCAATACTGGATTTTAAACATTGTATTTTGTATTGGGATAGGATTTAGGTTGGGTATGTTAAATATTGGTGCTTCTTACTTAACTTCCAAGATAACAGTGTTTTTTGTGTTTTTGTTTTTTGGTTTTTTGCCCATTTTTCTCTTGGATTTATTCTCTTTTCATACTGACTTATTGGAATTATTAATATATTCTCATAACTAATTATGTATTGTAAATTTCTTCTTCTGGTATGAGTAAAATCTTTCTTTTAGATTTTTAAGATCTGTATCTGTCTACAAAATATTATCCACCCTCTTCCTATAAAAACAATATTCTCTTACATTCTATTTTTAAAGTTTTTAAGATTTTATAGTCACAGTTAAATCTTTTATTCATTTTAATTGATTAGATACCTTTTCTTTTCTCTTAAGTGAATTTAACTGTCCCAGCACAGATAACTGAAAATTCTATACTTTCTCTACTGCTCTCCAAAGGTTTTGCAGGTACCATAGCAGGTAACAGAGCCAAACAGCAAACAGAATACTCTGACTCATGCAGACTTATGGTGTTGGCAAGCTGGTGATGGTTTTCCTGTAAGTGAAATTAATAGGAAGTCTACTGAACACTTAGTTAATCTGTATAAACAGAGTAGTTCTAGATCAAGTCAACAAAAGTCTAGCCTAAATCATAAAAACAGAAGTGTAGAACTCTTTGTGTATTATTTTAATAGAAGCACAACACACTCCCAAAACCAGACATCTATTCCAGCAGAGACTTATGTTCAGGAACAGGGAGAACAAATTTCCCGAGAGGATCACTAGCAGAAGAATTGAAAGGACCATTCTACTTCTATGTCTCAGTTCTAAGATGCATGTGTTCTACCTACTTTAGGAACACAGAATCATTTAACAACTTTTAATTTTAAGTATAAAATGCATCTTGAAGGACAATACCCTAACCTCAGAATGTATTATATCCATGCTGCCTTTTGAAAGGTCTATTTCAAGGGCACCTGGGCGGCTCAGCTGGTTAAGTGTCTGTCTTTGGCTCAGGTCATGATTCTAGGATCATGGGATCAAGCCCCACAGGGGGCTCCCTGCTGGGAGTGAGGAAATCTGCTTCTCCCTCTTCCTCTGCCTGCTGCTCCCCCTGCTTGTGCTCTCTCTCTGTAAAATAAATAAATAAAATCTTTTTTTTTTTAAAGTAAAGTTTATTTCAGAAAATCCACATTTTTTTTTAAAGATTTTAGTTACTTATTTGACAGAGATAGAGACAGCCAGCGAGAGAGGGAACACAAGCAGGAGGAGTGGGAGAGGAAGAAGCAGGCTTCCAGCAGAGGAGCCTGATGTGGGGCTCGATCCCATAATGCCGGGATCATGCCCTGAGCCGAAGGCAGGCGCTTAACCGCTGTGCCACCCAGGCGCCCCAGAAAATCCACTTTTTGACATGGAGTAAGTTAGTGAAATAAGACTTGCCCTTTCTACTGTAAGTAATTACAGATATGGGAAAATATATAAAACAAATATTTTTATGCAACGATCAATAGATACTACAGTAGTTTCCCCCATCCATGGCCTCACTTTTCAGAGCATCGGTTGCCCATGGTCAGCCACAGTCTAGAAGAAGATGATACTCTTTCTGATGCATTATCAGAAGGTCAGCAGTAGCCTAATGCTACATCACAGTACCTACGTCACTCATCTCACTTTATCTCTTCATGTAGGGCATTTTATCACCTCACATCATCACAAGAAGAGCAAGGGTGAGTTACAATACAATAAGATATTTCAACAGAAAGAGAACACATTTATATAACTTTTATTACAGTATAATGTTATAATTGTTCTATTTTATTATTGTTGTTGTTAATTTCTTACTGTGCCTAATTCACAAATTAAACTTCATCATATATAGGTATGTGTATATAGGGAAATACATAATATATATAAGGTTTGATACTATCCATAGTTTCAGGCATTCACTGGGGGTCTTGGAATGTATTCCTCATGGATAAGGGGGACTATCGTATGGAATGGTGGTCCCTGGGATAAAGGAAACAATTATAATGAATCTTATAATCATTGCAGATTTCTGCCTGGAGGACTTTTCACAAGGGCAGTAAACCCATGCAAAGTGACACTCTTACTGAACTGGGGAGACTGAGAAAAGACATCACAGGGGCTAAACTGGAGAAGAGGTTGCTATGTAAATAAAGAGATACAGAAGTCTGAGTGGAAACTCTAATGTTAATTGCTGAATACTAACCTATGTATTTATTAGGGTGAAATATCACAAGATTTAGGTAAGGTATGACCATGAAGCTATACACTGACCAATTCCCAGAGCTCATATGGGACTGAATTCCAACCAGCCAGAGGAGAGTCATTGAATTCACAAGGTATTTGATACACTGTAGAAATGTCACACCTTAGTAATAGAGCCAAGCTAGTCCTAAAGTAAAGATCACCATAGACATACTATGGGGCTGCTGGCTAGCTCAGTCAATAGAGAATGTTACTCTTGATCTGGGGGTCATTAGTTCAAGCCCCATGTTGGGCAAAGAGATTACTTAATAAAAAATTTTTTAAAATCACTATAGACATACTCTAACAAATTTTTTTTTCAGAAGCTTGAAATAATTAAATTGATCTGCAAGCAATTTATCTGCTTTCCAGAGCAAAGTCCAATGCCCATTAAAGGAAGACAACAATATCAAATACTCAACAATGCAAAATTCAAAATGTCCAGTATCCAATCAAAATTTATGACATATTTGAAGAAATAGGAGAATGTGAGCCATAAACAAGGAAAAATAAATAGAAATAGATGCAAAAATGACAAAGGTGCTTATATTATTAAAGCAGAAAAGACTTAAAAAAGGCTATAAGGTAGAAGCTCAGGAATTTTTTTTAAGACTTTATTTATTTATATTGACAGAGAGAGAGAGAGCATGAGCGAGCACAAGCTGGGGGAGAGGCAGGCAGAGGAAGAGGGAGAAGCAGGCTCCCCGCTGAGCAAGAAGCCTGATGGGGGACTCCATCCCAGGACCCTGGGATCATGATCTGAGCCGAAGGCAGACAATTAACGAACTGAGCCACCCAGGCACCCCACTCAGGAATTTTTAAAAAGTGTGAAAATAAAGAAGAGGGAAAAGAAAAATGCAAAGTAGAAACAAATGGAAATTGCAGAGCTGAAAAGTACAATTTTGCAATGAAAAATTTGCTGGGTGAGATCAATAGCATATTAAACATTATGGAAGAAACCAATGAACCTGAACACTAGCAATAAAAACTGTTGAGACTAAATAACAGAATAAAATTAAATTTAAAAGTGAAATCTAGGGCAGTATTAGGAGTTCTATAATGTCATAATTGGAACAAAAAATATGAGAAATAAAGATAGAAGTTTTTACTAAATTTGAGGAAAACTATAAATTCATAGATCCAAGATGTTCAGAATCTCAAGCATGATAACCACAAATGAAGCCACGATGATACACACTATAATTAATTTGCTGAATAATAAAGAACAAGTTTTAAAAACAACCCCAAGTATCCATTTTATGGCAAGGAAGAGAAAAAAATGCCACACTTCTCAACACAAAGCCACAAAACAATGGGATGAAATCCTTAATATGTTGAAAGTTAAACAAACAAACAAACAAACGACACAAAACTCCAAAAAACTCTTTCTATATTCAGTGGGGGAAAAAAACTAAAAAATGAGAGGGTAGAATGAAGACATCTTTATAAAAATCAAAACTGAGGGAATTTCTAGTTCTTTAGGAGGAAGAAAATAATACCAGATTTCACTATCTATGTCAGGGAATGGAAAGTGCTAGAAATACCAAATATGTGGGTAAATATAAATAATTTTTTTCAATTTTTCAATTTTTAAAAATTATGATAGATTGTTAAATACAAAAATGAAACTTTAGGAGCATTCCATAACATACATACAATTAAAATGAATGACAACAGTAGGATGGATGAAAGAAAAGATGGATTATATTATTGTGTATATGCTATTATAATATCACTATATTATTTACGATGTACTTTATTATTTAAAATTTGATTGTGGTAAGTTAAGGATGCATACAGTAAATTTTAGAGCAAACGTGAAGATTTTTTAGAAAAAGGATATATAGCTTATGAGGTAATAGTGGAGATAAAATTAAATAGTAAAAGTACTAAGTTAACCCAAAAGACAAGAAAAACTGGGGAAAAGTAACAAAAAATAGAGGGAATAGAACACAAACAGTAAGGTGGTAGACTTAAACCCAAACAAATCAATAATTTCATAAATATGAAAAGTCTTATACTCCAAACGAACAGGAGACTCTGTCAGGCTAAATAGAAAAGCAACTTTATGATGCCTACAAAAAACACATTTTAAGTAAAAAATACAGAGAGGTTAAAGGTGGAATAATGGAGAAATATACATCAAGTAAACATTAATCATAAGAAAAGTGGTGTGACTCTGTTACCAACGTGACGCCACTTTTTTGGATATATGTTTACATGGTATATATTCTTTTCTTCACCTATTTCCTCATTCCATAATTATTTAAATTAGTAGATTGAAAACCAGTAGTTGGTAAGGATATAGAGGACTACAATTCTAACAATCACATTAATCCACAATTATCAAACATTTCACACAATAAAAACAGTATACATACATAATTTTTAAATTTATTATTGAAGTCTAATTGACCTGCACTGTTATGGCATTTTCATGTGCACAAAAACAGTATACATGCTCATGGATTGAAAGACTTAATATTGTCAAAATGTCCATATTACCCAAAGCAATCTAAAGATTTAAAGCAATCCCTATCACAATACCAAGTGCATTCTTCACAAAACTAGAACATATAATACTAAAATTCATATGGAACCACAAAAAACACTGGATAGCCAAAGCTATCCTGAGAAAGAGCAAAGCTGGAGCCATCATAGTTTCAGGTGTCAAGATATACTACAAAGTTGTATTGATCAAAAGAGTACGATACTGGCACATAAATAGACACATAGGTCAATAGAACAGAGACCCCAGAAACAAACCCACATTTATATGGTCAATTAATCTGTGACAAAGGAGGGAAGAACACACAATGGGGAAAAGACAGTCTTTTCAATAAATCGTGCCAGGAAAACTGGACAACTACATGTGAAAGAATGAACCTGGGCCACTTTATAACACTATACACAAAAACAAACTCAAAATGGATTAAATACCTAAACCATGAAAGCTAAAACCATAGAAGTCCTAGAAGTAAACAGTGGCAGTAATTTCTCTAATATCAGCCACAGGAACATTTTTCTAGATATGTCTCCTGAGGCAAGGGAAACAAAAGCAAATATAAACTATTAGGACTACATCAAAATAAAAAGCTTTTGCATAGCAAAGGAAACCATCATGAAAATGAAAAGACAACCAACTGAATGGGAGGAGATATTTGTAAATGATATACCTGATAAGGGGTAAATATCTAAAATATATAAAGAATTTATACAACTCAACACCAAAAACTCAAACCATCTGGTTAAAAAATAGGCAAAGGACCTGAAAAGACATTTCTCCAAAGAAGACATACAAATGGTCAAGAGACACCTGAAAGGATGCTCCAATTCACTAATCATCAGGGAAATGCAAATCAAAACCACAATGAGATATCACCTCACACCTGTTAGAATAGCTAAAATCAAGACGACAAGAAACAAGTGTTGGTGAGGTTGTGAAGAAAAAGGACTGTCATGCACTATTGGTGGGAATGTAAATTGATACGATCACTGTGGAACAGTATGGAGGTTCCTCAAAATGTTAAAATTAGAAATACTACATGATCCAATAATTCCATTATTGGGTATTTATCCAGGGAAAACAAAAACACTAATTTGAAAAGGTACACGCACCCTTATATTTATTGCAGCATTGTTTACAAGAGCAAAGACATGGAAGCAACCTAAGTGTGCATCAATAGATTAATGGATAAGGAAAATGTGGGAGATATATACGATGGAATATTACACAGCCATACAAAGATGAGATTGTGAAATTTGAGACAACATGGATGGACCTAGAGGGTTATTATGCATACTGAAATATGCCAGACTGAGAAAGATAAACATCATATAATTCCACTTATAAATGGAATTAAAAAATGAATAAACAAACTAAAAGCAGAATCAGAATTATAAATAGCTGCCAGAAGGGAGGGATACGGGGAGTTGGACAAAACGGGTGAAGCAGAGAGGGAGATACAGGTCTCTAGTTAGTGAGTGAGTAAGTCGTGGGAATAAAAAAATCAGAGCATCAGGATTAGAGTCAAAGATATTGTAATAGCAGTATAATGGGACAGATGGTACCTATACTTGTGGTGAACATAGCATAATGTATAAACTTGTGGAATCACTAGGTTGTACACCTCAAATATAACATTGTGTGTCAGCTATACTCAAATAAAAAGAAACACAAAAAACCACATTGTATGTGTATGTATGTGTGTGTATATATATATATTTTAAATCTATATATAATTTTAAATACATATACATATACATATTTATATATTTTAAATATATATAAATTTTAAATATATATATAAATTATAAATATATACATACATATTTTAAAGCTCTCAAGGATCACCAACAAAAATGGACCAGTTTCTGAGCCATAAAACAAGTCTCAGAAATTTTAAACAAATGGAATCATAAGGAACATATTCTCTGACAGAATTAGAAATTAGTAACAGAAAGATATCTAGAAGAATAAATATTTGGAAATTAACAATACTCTTCCAAATAACCCATGTGTTACAGAATAACAAGGAAAGTTAAATATGTATTTGAAACTAAATAAAAGTGAAAACATAACCTACCTAGCATTTAGTTTTCAATTTTACATTTAAGAGCATGATTCATGTTTTAAATATTTGTGTATCGTGTGAAGTAAGGGCCAACTTTTTCCCTCTCCATAAATATTCATTTGTTCCAGTAAATTCTGTTTAAAAGAATACCGTTTCCCCACATAACATGTTGATACCTTTATTGAAAATCAATTTATGCATTTGCGGATTTGTTTCTTAACTCTAGTCTGTTCGGTTGACCTACCTGTCTACTTTATGTGAACACCACACTACCTTGATGACTTCAACTTTATATTAGAACTTGAAATTAGGTAATGAAAATCCCATTTGATCCTCTACTAAAAAATTGTTTTGGTCATTATATGTCTTTTGTCATTTCCATATAACTTTTAGAATAAGCACAGCAATTTCTACAAAAATTGAATTGGGATTTTGAATGGGATAAAATGTTCCCTTTTTCTGTAGTAGCAGGTCTTAGAATTTATTTTTGTCAGATAGCAATATAGTCACTCAAGCTTTCTTTTGGCACTCTTCCACGATATATCTTTTTCCAGTTTTTTAAATGTCAAACTGTATCTTTATATTTAAGCTGCTGGAAGACCTTCCAAAAGTATTTTAAACAACATATAGATGCGTTTTGATTCTTAAACCAATAGAATTGAATGGCATTGAACTTAACACTCAGCTAACATAGATGTCTTAAATTATATCCTTTCTATCTTTTTGGTTTACTCTTTGTTTTATAACATCTTTTTCTTCATTTTCCTTTTTCTTTGATGTTTTATCTATTGATACTAATTTGTTATCCTTCCTTTGTACAAACACTTTTTAAAAAATAATAAGTAAAAGCAAGACACCATCTATGCCCTTCTACCAAAGTGCACTGGTCTTTGTTTACACCATCCTGATATAAAGCTTTTTTAAAAAATTTTATTTATTTATTTGAGAGAGAGAAAGAGAGACAGCAACTAGAGCACAAACAGAGAGAGCTGCAGGCAGAGGGAGCAGGCAGAGGGAGAAGCAGGCTCCCACTGAGGACCCTGGACCCTGGGATCATGACCTGAGCCGAAGGCAGATGGTTAACTGACTGAGCCACCCAGGCACCCCTACAATGAAGCTTTTAGAATGTGTCTGGTCTCCCTTCTCTCAATGAACTCCAAGGATCTACTAAGATAATATAGATGATTTAATTAAGTTGTAATATAATCTTATAGAATTGTCATAGATTAAAAGTTTCAGTCACACCATCATTACCAATTTATATTTCTCTATTATAACGTTTACTGCTTAAAAATTTTTTTCCTGCTTTCTCCCTCAATTTGGAATCTGTCTTCTCATTTGTATGATCCATTATTTCCTCTTGATTTGCAGACCTCTAACTTGGGTCATGGTAGTAACCATCAACTTCTCCTTAATTCATTTACTCCACTTAAAATTTTTTTTAAAGGTTTCATTTATTTATTTATTTGAGAGAAAGAGCGTGAGTGGGGGGAGTAGCAGAGGGAAAGGGACAAACACATTCCCCAGAGTGTGGAGCCCCATGTGGGGTTTGATCTCAAGACCCTGAGAACATGACCTGAGCCAAAATCAAGAGTCAGACACTTAACCAACTGAGCCACCAAGGTGCCCCTCCATTTAAAAAATTTAAACTCTTGCATTTGCTTTAGGAAGTGCGAGGGTCCATGTTTGGTATAAGTAATTTTGATTATCTAGGAGCACTTCTTCTGAGTATTTTATTTCTTTCCTCTTTCTTTGCTAGCTTAGTTATCTTAGGTGCACTGTTATCTCCTTTGTCTACTGTATTAATTGGAGTATAGCTCAAGCTACTTCAGCAAAGGGATCCAACATGAGTGGCTTGAACAAAGTAGAAATTAGTTTTTTTTCTGTTTGGAACAGTTGAAGGCATCCAAAAGCGATCTTTGAGTTTTTCTTAACAATTTCCTCAATGATCAGTGAGTTTTTGTGGTAGTCCAGAGAAAGAAGTTTAAGGAAATGACCTGAAAGTTGCACATCACTTCCGCTCATATTCTGTTATACCACTAGTCATGTGGGCACGCTAAGCTCAAAGGCGGCCAGGTATTATGGATGATTGTTACATACAGCTAAATTTGGGGTGCTTTGTTGCCAAAAGAAGTTAGGGAATGGATTTTGAGGGATATTTAGATCTATCTGGACCTATTCATTTCCTGAGATCATTGAGGACAATGAGCAAACCCACAAAAAGTAGTAAATGAGCAATCTCTGATCCTATTAGGTGTAAATGTATCAATGACAAGTTGCCAGTTTATTGTCGAGGCACCAGGAAAAATGTTCTTTGTTCTCTATAAGATATGAAATTGTAACCCCTTATTGACCAACCAAAGAGATAGAGACAGAGTTACACCATCTCCATGGAAATTCACCCAGAGGCAAGGAAACCAGCGGATTTCCTAGGACTCCTCATAAAGGCAGACACAGGAGCTCTCCAGGCAAAGTTTTATTGATTGGTCCACCCATTTCTTTGTTCTGTAACTGTACCTGAGGCCTCGTATCACCCTTTTTACTTTGCTGTGCATGACTCCTGTCCTCAGCCACAGCTTATCCCTAAAGAAGCAAATGGCAAGCAGACTAGACTTGAAGGGGTAGCAGGTATGCCCATGCAGGTGATCATCTCGACAGTCAGATAAACCAAACCAGCAAGCAACAGTGCTTTTAGCTGTTAGTATGGCTGTGAGAAAGCTTTGTAAGCTAGGAGATTGGCATGCCTGAAATAAGAAAGGGCAGGATGATGATGACCTAAGAATGCCTTGTACTACTGGGTCGTCCCAGATCTCTGATATGAGATAGGTGGTATAATCCCACATGCAAATTAATTAGGTTATTCTGGTTCCAATAAAAGGTAAAGGAAAGTGACAACTTTATGATTTTATTTGCCTTCAAATCTTAGTTTTAGATTATTTCCTTAAAATAATTTTTATAATAAATATTCCACCAAATTCTGGTGTTAATTTAATAAATCACCTTATTTCTATAGAACTGACATGAATCATATTTACTATGCTATTAATACTGGAATTTTAAAACATTACCCACATTGTAACATCATCAGTTAATTACTTAAAGAAAAAGTTCTAATTGTACAGTCCATAAAACAAAACCAAGAGCTAGGACCTTTAAAGTGGTGAAAGCTACCAGAAGTCACGTAGAGCTTAAGAGAATGATGGCCAGTTTCCATTTTATTTTCTCTTCATATTCAAAGTTATTAAATAAAGTTAAGTACCACAGCATGGTAATAACAGGATGCACAGTGAAAACTAGTAACAATGATGGAAAATTTGCGGTGGAATTTTTATTTGGTTAGGAGAGTAATAATCTCTAGGCTCATTCACATAATTCATTGGTCTTTTTAAAATGACCTAAATTAAGAGATAAACTATACAACCATAATTGAAATATGAAAAATTAGAGAAGAGGATATTATAGCAATAAAATAATTTTTCAAAGTTAAGTTATGAGTACTTTTCTTAAATCATTTTCCCAATAGCAGCTTTACTGGCATATAATTCATATACTGTAGAATGCACCCATTTAAGCATACAATTCAGTGGCACTTAGTATCTTCACAGAGTTGAAGATATCATCAGCACAATCAATTTTAGAACATTTTCATTATTCGCAAAGGAAACGCAATGCCATTATATCATTCCCTCTTGTGCCCCACCCCCTCTCCTCAGCCCTAAGCAAACATTCATCTATATTCTGTCTTCATAGATTCTCATATTCTAGACATGTTGTATAAATGATATCATACAACATGTGATCTTTTGTGTCTGGTTTCTTTTATTTAGCATAATGTTTTCAAAGTTGTATATATTGTAGCATGAATCAGCACTTCATTACTTTTTATGGATGAATGATAGTCCATTGTATAAATGTGTGTGTATAATATATATATATGTATATATTGTATAAAACTTTCTCTGTAGCTTTTGATTTTTTTTTGTCTTATCAAAAGTGTACATACCAGGCCAAAACTATAAATATTTTTAATGAAAACCCCCCAAATATTTTATTTATATTTTGGCAACAATGCCTGATTGTCAATTTTATCACCTAGTTAGATATGGATATTATGATTTTTTTAAAAAAGGCGTTAAATAATAAATTAAAATGCCTTCTTTAATTTGCACATCTATTTTTAACAGGTCATATTGGGTAATTGTTTACTAATTATATTTCTGAATTTGTGAATTATAATTTTATATTTGGATTTTAAATAAGTCATGAGGGATTGAGTCATGCTGTGATAATACACTAATTCTAAATATATTTAATTATATATTCATCAGCTGATGGACATTTAGGTTATTTCTACTTTTTGGCTACTGTGAAAATACTGTTATGAACATTTGTGTACAAGCTTTTGTTTAGACAAACATTTTCAATTTCTTGAATCTATAACTAGGAGTAGAATTGCTGAGTCATATAACTCTGTGTTTAACCCTTTTATGAACTAGTAGGCTGTTTTCCAAAGCACTTGAGTCAGTCTGCATTTCAAACAGCAGTATTTGAGGGTTCCAATATTTCTACCTTCCCACTAGCACTAGTTATTTTTGGTCTTCTCAATTATAGCCATCTTTGTGGGTATGAAGTGGCATCTCGTTGTAGCTGGTTATGATTTTCATTTCTCCGGTGACCAATCATGTGGAGCATCTTTTCATGTGCTTACTATTTCTAGCATATCTTATTTGGAGAAACGTTTATTGAGACCCCTTGTCCACTTTGGAATTTGGTCATTTGTCTACTGCTGAGTTGCAACAGTTCTTTATGTACTCTTCATACAAGTCCCTTAACACATATATTGTTTGTAGATATTTTGTACTGTTCTGTGGTTTTTCTTATTACTTTCTTGATGTTATTCTTTGAACATAGAAGTTTTTCCTTTTGATAAAGGCAAATGGCTCTAGTTTTCCTTTGTTGGTTATCTAAGATTCGGTGTTATATCTAAGAAGCATCTCCCAAACTAAAGGTCACAAATATTCACTCTTATGTTTTCCGTTAAGATTGTTCATAACTTCACCTCTTACATTTTGAGTAAATTTTTGTATCTAAGATGTGAGAAGAGGTCAAACTTCATTCTTTTCATGTGGATAGCTACTTGTTCTACCACCATTTGTTGAAGTTATTCTTTCTCCATTGAATTGTCTTGGCATCCTTGTCAAAAGACAATTGATCATAAATGTTAGAACTAATTTCTGGATTCCTAGGTTCATTTCACTCTTCTATATGTATAAACTTATGCCAGTAGCACACAGTTACTATAACGTAGTAAATTTTGAAATTAGGAAGTGTGAGTTCTACAATCTTGTTATTTTCAAAATGTTTTTACTATTTTGGGTCCCTTTAAGTTTCCACAGTAATTTTAGGGTTGGCTTGTCAATTTCAATGAAGATGTCAACTGGGACTCTAATAGAGATTTTAAAGAATCTTTGGATCAATTTGGGGAATATTGCCATCTTTATAATACTAAATAACAATCCATGAACATGGGATATATCTTCATTTATTTAGATATTCTTGAAGTTCTTTTAACAATGTTTTGTATTTTCAAATACAAAATTGACTCTTTTTCAGAATATAATTCTTATACTTCTTTGGTTAAATTAATATCTAAATATCGTATTTCTTCTAATACTATGTTAAATAGAATTAATTTCTTAATTTTATTTTGAATTGTTCATTGCTAGTGTATAGAAAGACATCTGATTGTTGTATATTGATTTTGCATTTGCACATTGCTGATCTCATTTTTTAGTTCCAATTGTGTGTGTGTGTTTCAAGGTTTTCTAAATATAGGATTATGTCATCTGCAAATACACATAGGGTTAATTCTTGCTTTCCAATCTGGATACATTTTAGTAATTATTTCACTACATTATTTTGAATTATTTATTTTTTTTGGTTCCTCTAACAGTTACTATATGCTCCATTTATCAAAATCTTTTCAAATTATACCAATTTAATTCCAGTGAGACATGGAAATATTGCTCCTAATAACTTTATTCTGTTTGCTCCCTTTTGGTATTATTATTGTTATACATTTTACAGCTATGTATATAACATTATATGATTATTACTTTGTAATATTTTTTAAGAAAGCTGAGGGGAAAAAATAGAGAAAGCATATATTTATACTAAATGTTCAATTAATCTTATTTACCATTTCTGTTTCTCTTAATTTGACCCACATAGTCTAATATACCTTAGCTTCCACTCATCTTCTTAATGCCACTATGGGTAAATACATTACATTTCTATATGTTAGAGGTCCAGCGGTGTATTTATATGGTATATCTATAAAATTGTGTACATAAAAAACATTTATAATTCTATATATTTATGTCATATGTAATATATATATATATACAATTGCATAAATATTGTTTCATACAGTTGCTTTTAAAATTAGGTAAAAGAGGAAGAAGAGGAATATACATTTATGATTTTCTTATAATTACATAATTACCTTTAATACTGTTCATAGTGCTTTTTCCTTTTTTCTGAGGATTGGAAGTGTCTGTGGTTACTTGCTTTCAACCTGAAAAATTTCCTTATGTACTTAATGTAAAATGGCTCTTCTAACAACACATTCTTTTAGGTTTTTTGTTTATCTGGAATATCTTTACTCACCTTCTTTTCTGAAAGATAAATTTGCTGATATAGTATTCTTGGTTGACAATTTTTTCTTTGAGCGCTTTGAATACATTGTCCTGTTGCCTTCTGGTTTCCATTATTTCTGAGGATAAATCAGCTGCTAATCTTATTATTGTTCCCTTGTAAGTGACACTTTTTTTTGGTTTGTTTTTGGTGTTTTGTTTTGTTTTGGGTTTTTTTGTTTGTTTTGCTGCTTTCAACATTTTCTTCTTATCTTTGGCTTTCAGCATTTTTATTATGACTTTTCTGTGTGTGGTTCTATTTGTGTTTATCTTACTTGGAGTTCACTGAAGTTCTTAGATGTATACACAAAAGGTTTTCATTAAATTGGGGAGTTTTCAGCCTTTACTTCTTTGAATTTTTTTCTGTTCCATTCTTTCTTCTTCTGGCATTCTCATTATGTGTATGTCAGTGCAGTTAAATAGTATCCCACATTCTTCTGAGACTTCATTTTGTTTTTCCATTCTTTTCTTTTTTTCCTGTTCCTTGGAATGCATAATCTGTATCTATCTCCAAGTTCACTATACTTTTTTCTTCTATTCAGATATACCATTGAGCCCCTCTAATGCATTTTTTATTTCAGTTAGTTTGCTCTTCAAATTTAGAATTTCCATTTGGTTCCTTACAAAATTATTTATATATATTAATATTCTTTACTTTATGCAATATTGTCATCATGCCTTACTTGACTTCTTTAATCAAGGTTTCCTTTAGTTCTTTGAACATATTTGCAATAGATACTGCCTGTTAAATTTGACATATGGTTGCTCTCACAGGCAGTTTCTGTGGTCTGCTTTTCTTCTTATATATAGGTCACATTTCACTGTTTCTCTGTATGTCACATTTTTTTTTAAAATAGCCATTTTAGAAGATATAGCAGCTTCAAGTACTGCCCCTTTCCCCAACACTTCCAGGGACTACTGTCCTTTGCTTGCTTGTTAATGACTTCCTGGGTTATTTTAGTGAAGTCTGTTTTCCCTGAAGTGTGAAGTCTTTGGTGTCCTTACACAGAGGGTACAGCCTTGTGAATTCACACAGTCCCCTTGAGATGATAGTGGTTTTAGCAGGGCTGTCACTGACTAAACCTTTCTCTTATCTCTCTGCTAAACTGCCTGCCTCTATTAGTATCAGACACAGCTGTTAGTTTTCACTGATTGTCTGCTGATTGTTCTATTGCTCTTGACAATGGCCTAGGGTACCTTTCTCTAAGGTCTGATCCATTAAATGCAGACTACTTTGCAAGGGCCAGCATTTGAGGTTAGTTCTGATCCCAGAAGTAATGTTCTTAGCCATGTTCTTGATTCTTGCTAGTAAACTAGGTGGCCTATGGTTTTTAGCTTGTTGATCTAATGAAGCCACCAGCCTCCCTCCACTTAAATGTTTACTACTAAAGTTTCCATTATTTTTAAAAGCATGCTTAGGCTCAAATTTCCCCACATTCTATTTTACAGAGTCAGTTCCTTTGGAGAGAGCTTCAGAGCTCTCTGTTGTTAAGGCCTGCCCTTCTCCTAGGCAAAATCCCTGAGTTTATCTACACAGCTGGGATAGCAACAATGACCCATGTCTCTGGGAGAGTCACTCCTGCCTTACGAGCAGGGAACTGGGTCAGGGTGCTATCCTATCATCTTTGCAACTTTTCTCTCCCAGTGTTGCATCTTCTCCCTAGAAAAATCTAGCCATCCAATACACCTGGCATAGCATGGGTAGGGTAGAACCTCTGCCTCCTAAATAGGGACTAGGTGGTGGAAGGGAGACCTTGTCCTTGAAGCTGCACTTGCGTGGACTTTAGACAACAACACATTGCTGGGAGGATAAGAAAGTTTGGGAAAGCTGGAGGAAGAGAGAGCCTCATTTCTTGATCATACCCACCCTGTATTAGAGCTTATGTAATGTTAAGCTGATGAGGAAATGGGGATAGGATAGGTTGTGGCTTAAGTGGTGCAGACTTCCACAGTCCTTATTCTTACAGAGATATAGTAGATTTCCTTGAGTGAATATTTTTTTCATTTGCTGGCTGCCTAAGGAGCTCTTCACACTGCCATTCCAAAAGTCATAGTACTCTGAAATGAAATTTTTTTCTTTTCACTACAAAATTTTTCTCTATCATTTAAAATATGTTTAAAATGGAATCTAGAAAGCTTCATATTGTAAATATCACTTCTTCTGATATAAGTGACACAAAGAGGCTATGAAAAATATATAGTTCTATTAAATAGAGTTATTAGAAATATGGAATAATCATACTTTTCCTAGAACAGCATGATGTGTGTTTTTATACAAACAGGCAGAGAAATAAACAGTTTGATTTGTATTCTTTGAAATAAGTCTCTTGTTAAACACCAGACACCAGGAGCTTTCTTTAACATTTTTTTTGCTAACATATGAAGCAGTTTTATGATAGATATATATGATTTATAAGACTATTCAGACTATGGTTTTCATAATGTTTAGAATGGTTAATTTATATATGGTGTTTTGAGAGAATCAACTGACAGTTTATGGTAATGAAACATGAAGTTCTTTTCCTAATAGGTGCTTAGAAATGCAAAACTTCTTGATGTTAACAATTTAATGTACAACTATCGCTAGTTATTTAAAACCTGAATGTCTGATTTCCTCACCCTGCAATGTTGCCTTTTATAGAGACACCACATCTAATGTACACATTTTCATTTTCTTTTACAGGCCTCTTTGTTGACTCATTAAGAATATAAAAAATTTGTAGAGAATTACCCATAAAGACCCTGGATAAAAGCTTTACAAATAACAGTTGATATACCTTGTGAAGAAATCCATCAGTTTGAAGATATATAAAGCTTAAATGTCAAAAGGAAAGTTCCCTTGTAAAGAGAGCAAATAGAAGCTATTTTGAAAACATATTTAGTTAGGCCTTGGCATCTTTGCTTTAATGATTTTGAAGGGCAAAGTAAAAGTCATTTGATTTGATATGCATTATCATACATTAGGAGTCACTCAAAAGTTTTGGCCCTTTATAGTTAATAATAGTAAAAATAAACTTAATTATTATATCATACCCAGATTTTATACATTGACTATAAAGTAAATTTATCTTTGATTTGACTCATCCAAAATAATCCTAAACAGGCTGCAAGTTCAATTTAGAATTAATCATTTTAATTATTTACATATTCATTCCACAAGTATATATTGAGGATGTATCATGTATTTCGTAATTATTTTTAACTCTTTGTTATTTAAAAAAAATAAGCCCTCAGCTTTAAACTTACTCAACTTTTATATGTACTTCACATAGTTCTATTCATACCTTTGGCCAGAACCTTCCAAATCCATATCAGCTGAATATAATAAATAATAGGGAGATTAATTATTAGTTAAGAATATATGATACAGCAACCTAGTTGACAGAACTGGTCCTAATCCTAAATCCCTAGGAAAAGTCCTTAGATTTACCTGGGTTTTTCAGGTGCTCTGAGGGGGTTATAATGCACCATCCAGATTTCTTCTCAGAAATGCAGGATTTCTTTTTCCCAGATGTTGAGAGGGTTGTAAAAGATGGTTTTCAGCTTCAGCCCTCTTTTGGGATGGTCTTGGTTGAAGAACACTGCCTTGCTCAAAATCATGCCTCCTTTCAGGGCAGACTACATCCGATGACTAACCAATGAGGGGTATAGAGACCTCGCCTTCTTATCTCCAACTCAAAACAACTCTGAGGCCATCCCAACCTCTAAGCTCCCAGAGGGACCCACTGAGTCTTAGGTCAGGACTGCAACATGGCTTCATGTCAAACTCTGTCCACCCATTTCTCCTCACCTTCCCTACATGCTAAGCTATCTTAGAGCCTACTTTCTGGGAATGAACCAGAGATAGGTGTCAAACCTTGTGGACAATCTACGGCCACATTTTACTTAAGGAGAGTGAGAAGCCCCCAGGTATGGGAGACAAAGGAATACAAAGGGATTGTTGTGAACCAAGACACTATGGAAACTGTTTTCTTTTGGAAGTGGCTTTCAGAATGTTGGATACCACAAATGAGTAAAATTTCACAAAACATTTTGAGGTTAACATTTTTTTTAAAAGAATAATTTCTGCAAAGTTATCACCATCTCCTACTACTGCTACCTTTCAGGAAAAAAAATTGAACTCCAAAAATATTAGACATTTATCATCTAAGATGATAAAAATTAACTTCATGAAACAAGTCACAATGTTACATTTATTAAAATTTTAATTCTTTTTTAATATTAGTACAAAGCAGAAAACACTTCATTGTGGAATTATACTGGTTTAGAATCTATCCCTGCCCAATATTTAAAATTGCTTCTCTTTCTTGTTTTTGGCATTGTCATTAAGATCATAATATTAAAATTTTTAAAAAATGTAACATCTTATTTCCACACACCAATGTTAGAAAGTAGGGTTATTTTTCTCTAGCTTTGCAATACTTCCAGACAAGTATTCCACTTCATGATAAAACTACTACTCCTTTGAGCATTATACTACCCTCTTCTTCATGTATTATTTACAGCTATTACGGTCGTCTTCTACATTGATTGTAGGCTTTTGTACATGGATCACACACTTCAGATTTATACATCATTTCATTATTCAGATGGCCTTTAGCATATCACACTAAACATACTCCCTGAAAGCCCAGGTCCTAATCTGAACTGTTCAAGCTCAGAACTTTAAAACATAATGTGCCTATTCTCTGACCATTACTTACTATTTTTTTCCAACCATATTACTCCTTTGTTTCCTCCTTTATCGCATCAAAGTTTCCCAAGCTTTGCTATTTTGCTTCTATAATCCAACAGATGCCTCATCTCTCTTTCTTCACTAACCTTTCTGAATCTCATGTTGAGATTATCTGAACACCTCTTTCAGTAACTCAGATTCCTGTAAACATATACTTTTGCCACTTTAATCCATCAAAATCAACACTGAATCGATACTATGATCTACATTCTTTGCTCATATTCTTAGTTGAGTAAGTGTTGCTGAGACATATAACATGCCAGTGATAATAAGATAGTCAGTAAGCTTGATTAGGACCTTAACAAATGTAGTAAATACATTTACTGGTCTTTGTTGGCTCTATCTCTGATTTCTCTCAATGATTATTCTAAACTTTCATGACTTTCCTATGTACTCTACCTCAAGTTCCTTCTCTCTTATTCTTCCTGGATGATCTTACTTCCTACTGAGAAAAAACAAAACAAAGAATCAAACAAAAAAAGCTTGGAGCCATCCGTGATAATCTCACTCCTCACACCTGAAAACATATCTATTCCATATTCATTATTCTTTTCTCTATCAGTCTTAAAGATGAATTTTTCTTGTTTTTATTAGAGATAAACACATTTACAGGTTCCCTTAGTTTCCTTTCATCCCATGAGTGTCTTGCTGACTCAATAGTTTCTTCTTTCAACTATTTTATCTTGAATCTCCTTTATCTTTATAGGTTACTTTCCATCAATGCATAGATATGCTTTAATATTCTCTTCTGGGTTTTTTGGGTTTTTTTTTAGATGTATTTATTTTAGAGAGAGGGCATCCTCACAAGCAGGGACGGAGCAGAGGGGGAAGGAGAGAGAGAACCTCAAGCAGACTGCCCAGAGTGCCTGCTGAGTGTGGAGCCCAACAAAGGGCTCAATTCTAGGACCCTGGGATCATGACCGGAGTTGAAATCAAGAGTCCGACAGTTAACCTATTGAGCCACCCAGAGGCCCCTAATACTCTCATTAAACAAGGAAATGAACAACAACAAAACCTTATCCTTTCTGTTCCTTATACTAATAGCTATTGAATATTTTTCTTCTCCTTTCTATGGAAATTGATCAAAAAGTCTTTACTTATTCTTTTCACTTCTTTATCTTCCCTCTACTTCCCTAAGTCTCCCTAATATGGTGTTTGCTTTCCCCATGACACAGAAGCTCTTTTTATTATGATCACTGATGACATTTAATTGATATATTCAATTGATATTTTTCTTGGTGAAAGATTATGCTGTTTTTGAGGCTTGTAGATGTATTCTTCAGAGTGGTTTTCTGAAACTACATTTCACGTGATTAATTGGAAAAACAGGAAAGCAAAAATTTTCGTTTTACCAGCTCTCTTGCAGCTATGATCTTGGTTGTGAAATGGGTTTTTCCAATTAGATGCACTCAAGCAAGATTAGGAAAGAATAAGTGGAGAACTGTGTGCTGTGGCCTGTGGCTCTTCCTGCTGGCAAACAGGATTTGGAAAAGGGAAGGTTGCTTTCACTTGTGTCCCAATGCCCATTGTCTCACATCCTGCTGTTAAGAAATGAAATCAGCAACAAACTCTTGATCTAATTTTCTGATTCAGAGAGTGATCTGAAGTTTGTGTATCCATTCTCCAGCATTCCAGTTGTGAAAGTTTTTTGGAGAGGTACCAGTAGCTCCTTGTTTTCTTTATAGATCTAGTGACGGCTTTGGAGCTTCTATGTCTTTCTGAGTATCATTCTAGAAGACCTAGACTGGAACCCGAACCTTCAATATTTCTAACAATTCTGTAAAAACTGTATTACCAGTTTAAATACCTTTCTGCTTAAAAGAACTTTGCTTAGTGAACTCATACATTCTTGTAATCTTAGTAGCAAATAAATGTCAATTCTTAAATTTATACCAGTAAGTCAGGCTTTTTTTTACATTTGTTTTACTTTAGAAGTATTACTCTTCTGCTGCATATCTCCACATTTTTTTCACTTGTTCCACAAAAATTAACACATGGAAAAAACATTCACTCTCTTTTTCCAATCCCAAATATACTTCATCATGTACCTTCTTCATTGATTTTTCTCCAGCCATATTTACTTGTCATTTTTATTCTTCTCTCAGTCAAAATTATATTCTGTGTTCAGTTCATAATATCTTCTGAATACTTACTGATTTTCATCCCCATTTTTCATCCTCCTACCATTTCTTTGATTGGGTCTTTATCTTCTCTCATGTAGATCATAGCAACAGTTTCTTAATTGGCCTTTCTCCCTTAAATTCATTCTTCCACACTGCAGCCAGAATATTTTACTGAAAACACAATTAGGCCATGTCACTTCTGAGCTTCATTTCCTTCGGTGGCTCCCCATTAGCATAAGGCCATGTTTAAATTCCTCTACCTGATATTTAAATCCATCAGTAATCTGACTACTACTTATCTCTCTAGCCTCATTTCAAGGGAATTTCCTGACTCCTCTTGTATTTGGGCTTTGTGTGCCTTCTCTCTGTTCTACTGCCACTATTTTTGTACTTGCATCAATGAATCACCACATTATATTACCATGTTTTACTGTATGTATATCCATTTTTTTCCCCAGTTGGACTATGAGGTCCTTAAGGATAGAACTGTAACGTATCTATCTGTGTATCCCCAACCACTAGCCTGTTTATTACTAATTGCTCAACAAATGAACAAATAATAGTATTATATCCATTTAATAAATTTGTGCTGAACACTCAATTTATTTTAAGTAACTATTTCACCTATCTTCCACAAAAGACTATATCCAGTTTACTTCATTTAGCTCCAGCATTTAGAAGTCATGGCTGACACACATAATCATATGAAAAAGTTGCATTTATTGAATTAATAGCACAAGACACATATTTTATAGATGTTGCTAACATTATAGCAAAGAATGAATTTTAATTGGAAACCTAAGCTTGTGCATCTCTCTTCACCTCAACTACACACCAACAAATACACATACACTTTGTCTACATAGATACTTGCTTTTTTTGCATAGGTAATTTTTTCCTGAGATGAGTCAGCAATATGTTCCAGACCCATATAAACCTTACACTCAGTATTGTGTGAGTGTAGCAGGGTGTGAGACATAGTAATTACTCAATAATGAATTTTTTAAAAAGTTTTTCTTTGAATTCCAGTTAGTTAACATACAGTGTAATGTTAGTTTCTGGTGTACAATTTGGTGATTCAACACTTCTGTACAATATCCATTGCTCATCACAAGTGCACTCTTTAATCCCCATCACCTGTTCACCTATCCCCCACCCTCCACCCCCCTGTTAACCATCAGTATGTTCTCTATAGTTTAGAGCCTGTTTCTTGGCTTTCCTCTCTTTCTTTTTCTCCCCTTGCTCACTTGTTTTGTTTTTTTAAATATAATGACTTTTTTTCCTCCTCTTCAGGGTGGTGAGATCAAACCCAATGTCAGGCTCCACACTGGGCATGGAGCCTATTTAAGATTCTTTTTTTTTTTTCTCTTAATGTTAAGTTAGTCACCATACAGTACTTCATTAGTTTTTGATGTAGTGTTCCATGATTCATTGTTTGTGTATAACACCCAGTGCTCATTGCAATACATGCCCTCCTTAACCCATCAACAGGCTAACCCATTCCCATCACCCCCTCCCCTCTGCAACCCTCAGTTTGTTTTTCAGAGTCCAAAGTCTCTCCTGGTTCATCTCCCCTTCTGATTCCCTCCCCTACTCTTTCCTTCCTTCTCCTAATGTCCTCCATGCTATTCCTTATGTTCCACAAATAAGTGAAACCATATGATAATTGTCTTTCTCTGCTTGGCATATTTCACTCAGCATAATCCCCTCCAGTTCCATCCATGTCGATGCAAATAGTGGGTATTCATCCTTTCTGATGGCTAAGTAATATTCCATCATATATATGGACCACATCTTCTTTATCCATTCATCTATTGAAGGGCATCTCAGCTCCTTCCAGTTTGGCTATTGTGTACATTGCTTCTATGAACATTGGGGTGCATGTGCCCTTTTTTTTCACTACATCTGTATCTTTGGGGTAAATACCCAGTAGTGCAATTCCTGGGTCATAAGATAGCTCTATTTTTAACTTTTTAAGGAAACCCCATACTGTTTTCCAAAGTGGCTGTACCAACTCACATTCCCACCAACAGTGTAAGAGGGTTCCCCTTTCTCTACATCCTCTCCAACATTTGTTGTTTCCTGCCTTGTTAAGTTTTGCCATTCTAACTGGTGTAAGGTGGTATCTCAATGTGGTTTTGATTTGAATTTCCTTGATGGCTAACAGATACATGAAAAAATGTTCAACATAAATATAATGGCTTTTTAAAAAAAATTCCCAAGAACTAGATTCATGAAAAAAAAATCTGCCTAAGGCTTCCTGCTGCTTTGAGTATAAGAGTTCCCTTAAATGAGTAAATCTCTCATCCTCTCATGTGGTATATGTTTTCCCTTCAAATATAGTAACTCCTCTTAGAAATCATTTTTACTTTTTAGAGTACACTAACTGTCCTTCAAATATTTGATTTATATAGTCCTTTAGTGGATCACTTATACTCTCATCCTGGTCTTTTTAAAGAAACAGTCACTGATTCTTTTCTGAAATATTTTAAAACAGAAAATGAAAATCAGTGAATTTAAAGAAAAATAGATCTCATTTTTCTTAGATATTTTCAAGTGCAAATCTAGGGAGGCCAAATATCTTAATAATTAATTTAGCATTTTAATTAAAACTATTTTTTTATGAGAGAAAAGATAAAGATGTAGGAGTCCCCTTGGACAGGAGTGGTCTGATGCGGTCTAGATACATGAGAACAGGCTTTTGCTGGGTCCTGGAGAAGATAAATTAACCCATCTGGCTCCAGATGTTATGTCTGTGGACAGAACCACATGACCTCTTAGTTCTGAAAATTTAACTGGTGTGTTATCATAACAATCTGAGTTTCTCAGGAAATTATAATTCCTCTTGGAAAGCTCTGTGATTCCTCTCTTTAGAGTATTGAACTTCTAGAAAACAGAATTAATCCACATGTTAAAGTCTGTGTTAAAGGCTTCTAAGAAAAGGAAAGTCCAATCCACACTTCTCTATCATAGCCTAAAACCACATCTTTAAAAAATTTAGTAATGGTGAAATTTCACAGACCAATGGGAGTCCTCTCAAATGGGGGAATTATTAAAATAATTGGTAAAGTAAATTGAATTAGGATGAATAATGCAGTCAACATTCTCTAGGGAATATTTACTGTTAACAATACTTATTGTGAATTCCTTTATATCTGTGAGCAGCTTTAGATACATTTTATGCCTCATCTGAATATAAACCCAATGACATTTGTACTATTTTTGCAATATTAAAAAATATATTTTATATCAAATATATTTTATTTTAATATATATTAAATATTAATATAAAACATTATTTTAATTTATTTAATAATTATTAATTTAAATAATTTAATTAAATAATTTAATTAAATTATGTTATACAATAAAAAAACATTAAATAAATATATAATATTAAATATATTTTGCATTAATATTTTATATTAAATTATATATATATATATATATATATATATATATAGGCTAGTAAGCAACTAAGCTAGGATTGAAACTAGAAAAATATTCTCCAAAGCATATTTCCTTTACCATGCTCTCTAGTGCTTCTAGTGGATTTTAAAAAATTGATACATCACAGAAGTGATGACAACAGAGTGTGTTAGTTTCTTAGGACTGCCATAACAAATCACCACAAACTTGGTGCCTTTAAAACAACAGAATTGTATTCTCTCAAAGTTCTGGAGGCCAGAAGTCCAAAATCAAGTTTTTGGTAGGGTTAGTTTCTTCTGAGGGCTCTGAGGGAGATTCTGTCCCAGTTTCTGGTGATAGCTGGCAATCCTTGGCATGGCGGTCAGACCTCTGTGGGTCTGTGTCTTCCCCTTTTCTTATTAGGATAACTGTCATTGGTTGGAGGGCCCTCCCTAAATCAAGGATGATTTCATCTTGTGATCCGTAATTTAATCACAACTGCAAAGACTCTTTTTCCCAATAATATCACATTCTCAGGGGTTGGGACTCGGATATACTGTTTGAAGGACACAATTCAACCTACTGCAAGGGGTATCAAGTTGTTGTGGGAGATGTGATGACTATATCTTTGTAAAGTTAAATTATAAAAGGACATTTTAAAGAGACCAACCAAAGGGCCTAGCTTGTTGCTGCTTTTTGGCTTACTTTTCCCCAAAAGTATGTTAGTAGGGTAAGAGTCCCAGGCATTTTCAAACTGGTGAAAACAACAACAACATAGATTCTAAAGTTCAGAGTTAACAAAATGCACGTATATGAGTTACCATATTTGCTAACTCACTTAATGTTGTTATAGAATGCAAAGGAAATTCTTCTGTCGAAAGAAGATTTGGCTGATTAGGAAATAAATGATAAGATGTGAAGGTTTTCATTCATTTAGGTTCTTGTTTAGTTTTTCTGACTGCAACACTCTCAGCAAGATATACATTTTTTACTCTGTGTTTATATTCACAGTCGGCCACTCACTGTCATTTTTCACACCTTTTCAAAGAGTTTACCTGGCTTAAAAATTTCTTTGACTTACCAAATACTCTAGGAGAAATAGGTATGTTTTAATGATTTGCAACTCATGAAGCTGGTTTTTATAACCCAAGTGAGGCTGAAAGAGTAATGATTTTAGGTCTGGCCACATTTTGAGGAAAACTTGATATATGACAATGATATTGGGAACGTGAATGAAAAGATATCAAATCGGCTTATGTATTTTACACCAGTGACAACATATCACAAGTCAAAAACGATTCCTACTGGACTTAAACATACAAAAATGTCTCAGTTTGAAAATTGAAATAGCGTTTCCAGTTCAGTAAGAATAAGAATATATTTTTGAAATATTACTCTTTTCTAGTATGTAAAATCCTGTTGATAGGCTTGCTGTCAACTGTTTAAAAAATGTGTAGTGATAAATTGACAAGGATTACATAATTAATCAGATACTTTTGCATTGGAAAAGCCAAAATTAGAGTTAATTTAGAAAGCTAATTAGATATGTATAATTATTGAGAAAATATCGTATTATAGATGTTGTAAAAGTAGGATGAAAAACTTAAAATTATTAATACCCTTAGAAGGTTATATACATCTATGGATAGTGTTTCTTAAAAAATGGTATCAGTTCCTTACCTTGCCTACTGAGATGCTGATTTCTAAAAAGAAATAGGAGGGGGAGCAGCCACAGAAGCCACACACTCACCAGTGATAAACTCAGTCCAGATGTGAACTATGAGAGTTTCATAATTTGAATAGCACTTCTTTTATCCAATTCACCTGATTTTCTCAGTGTGACCTGTATTTTTAAGTCCTTGGCCATTTATACAGGGAACAATGAGAAGTTGTTCTGGTTGTGTCCTCGATACTTTAACATTCTCTATCTCAAGGTCAAATCCATTATCTTGTCAAATCAATTTACCACAAGATTTTTTTTCATTTATGTAAACTTCTTTCCATTTCAACTGCTAACGTAGCTTCAAAACTTCCTTAAATATTTTTTATCCCATACCACTGTCCCTTGTTACTTTTGTATGAAAATAAATATGGACACCATTGTAGACTGGGGAATTTGTAACCCTCACGAAAGGTAGCCATACATTTAATTAACTCCTTCACTAATTAAAACCAGCACTAGTTAAGCACATTATAAGTAGAAGCCACCAGATGACTGTATGTTGCAATTTTATGGGTGCATTGAACACAGTTCCTATTTTTTAAGGCAACACCTTTACAATTTTGGTAGTCTAAGATAGATATGAATACATGACTATTTACTGCTCCTTGCTTATTCAATTCTACTAATAATTTGACCAGCATTTATTCAACATCTCCTGTGTTCTGGGTGCTAGGGATATAATAATGAGCTGATAATATCCTTGCTCTCCTATGAATAAAATCTAACAAGAAAGTAGGTATGTGGATCAGACAAGTAAATAAATGCTAAATAATAAAATCATATTTCAATGCCATGAAGAACAAGAAATAATCACGCTCCTATACCATACAGTAAAACCATTTCAAAAAGCTTGCTTGTTTGCAGACTTGTAAGGTCTCTGGAGATGCCTCAATTGTTCCTTCTGTACCCAACACAAAGGCTGCCTGCAGAGCCTTTCTTGAGGAATACCTTTTATAACTAAGTCAACTGCCTTGGATCTAGCCACGTTCGTACTCATATATTACTATGTTCAATTGCATGGGCACTTAATGAAACTAATTCTCCATATATTATTACAGAATTAATGGTAAGGTAAGTTGCAACAATTTGAAAGAAAAACTTAGAATTATGCACTGTATCTTTGGGAAAAACAACTATCCATTATCACAACGAATTTCCTTGCTTATATGTTTAATGTAGGTCCCTGATGACCACAGAAAGTAACATCCAGACACCTTTTGCAATGTGATAGGTCTTGAAAAGAATCAGGTCGCACACAAGTAGGAAGCAAAAGTTCTAGTGTATACAGCTGAGGTAAAACAGTGTCTGGAACACTACTTACAATCATTTTTTGAAGTTGTTTGCCCTAAAAGACAAGGACAAATGGAAAGAAGTTCAGAGAAGACAGAGAAGTAGATTAAAACATTAAATATGAATACATTGCTAAAGTCAGATTGCTCAGTGCTTGCTAATTGTCTTAACTATATAAATAAGCAGAGAGGAGAACAGAAGAATGGTTCAGAGACTTTGGAATTGAAGAAAAGTACCTTCCATCAAAATGGCTAAAGATCAAAAATATTTCCTAACACAAAAAATCATTAAATGCTCCCATTAATTTTTTTCTGTTGAATTTACTTATATCAACTGACTTCTTTATCAATTGCTGTTGCTTGTTTTGTTCCCAAACTTCTTTTTTTTTTTTTAAGATTTTATTTATTTATTTGACAGAGATAGAGACAGCCAGCGAGAGAGGGAACACAAGCAGGGGGAGTGGGAGAGGAAGAAGCAGGCTCACAGCAGAGGAGCCCGATGTGGGGGCTCGATCCCACAACGCGGGGATCACGCCCTGAGCCGAAGGCAGACGCTCAACCGCTGTGCCACCCAGGCGCCCCTGTTCCCAAACTTTAACATTTCTATGTTCAACGTACATTTTTATCTCAAATAGCTTGTAAAACTTCTTTTCTTTAAAGCCTGATGAAATTATTTACTTTTAAGTATTATAGAAAATACATGTTCAGTGGTAACTAGCTAACTTAAGGAGGGGAGGAATGATATTATACTGCTATGATGAATCCTGAGAGACAACTTGAACAGAGGTTCCAATATAGTATATTAAAGCTCTCAGACCATTGACTGAAATCCTCACAAATTACTAACAAGGAAGCTGAATTGGAGTGGGGTTGTCTTATTTTAAGTGTTTTGACAAAGTTGGCTAGAACCCAAATCAGATCACATGATTTATTGCTCTGTCCTGTGCCTACACAACTGAAGATCTCAAAATCATTTATTAAAACTATTTATTCACATCAGGGTCATACTTCCTTGGGTCAATACATATTGATATAAATACTTAATAATAGTATCATTTTTTTTCCTGGAAAAAGTTTTCATTGTTTTTGGCAATACAAAAATATAGAAAACAAGAAAATTAGATTTTTGTACCTTAAAAATAATATGGTGATTCTAATGAGGCACATACTTTCTGCTCTTGAACTTATATGAGAAATCCAGGGTGCTTTTGGGGCACCTGGGTGGCTCAGTTGGTTAAGCCTCCAACTCTTAGTTACAGCTCAGGTCATGATCTCATGGGTCATGAGATTGAGCCCCCTGCGTGGGGCTCCCCACTCAGCAGGAGTTGGCTTGAAGATTCTTTCCCTCTACCCCTCCCCCCACTTTGCACACACGCCTGCGCGCTATCTCTCTTAAATAAATAAATCTTAAAAAAAAAATCCAGGACACTTTTATGTTTATCAAATGTGTCATTGGACTCAAAAATTTTTGGAAAACACTGCTCTAAATAAAACAATGGAAGGAATTTTGAAGAGCTAGAAAGTTGCTCAGAAAGGATTAAAGTACACTTAGAGTCTCCAGAAAAAAAGCCAGACAAATGCTTAGTCCCGTGCTTAGTCCCAATGTTGGGGATTTGGTTAGTATGATCAGGGAGAGGGGCATGCTCAATGAAATACACTGATTTACCTATTTATCCTCCTAGGCTAAACCAAAATGGTAGAAAATGAGACTTGACTGGCATCGGCCTATGTGGATGAGGGTACAGGAGAGAATGTTAACAGCAGTAAACCTGAAAGGTGGAGAGTAGAAGGAGAAGCACTAATTGACTTTCAGAAGAAATCTGACACCCACTCTGGAATACAGGAGAAGACCCAAGGCAAGCAAATTAACAATGCAACTCCCTCTCCAGAAGACTTGGGAATTGAGAGAAATCTTCTAAAAGTGGGGTTTGAGGTCAGGCCATCCACAAAGATAGATTAAGTGCTGTTTTTACAAAAGATAGTCTTGATTTCTTCCTCCATCCTGTGTGATACGTGAGTATCCTTTCTCCAACCTAGAGTAACTGGAAGATTTGCTTTCTAAAGAAGTATGACCAGAGACTCTGAATTTTCAGCCATTTGATACAGTAGATACAGTTGAGGAAGAAGATTATGTACTTAAGACAAGGGAACTAAGTGAATATAAACTCAAGGTGACTGTAGCCTACCTTTCCCACAGAATGCTGACATCTGGGGTTATAGCCTCTGTTCAAGAGAATGGTTCTCTTCTGTAAAATTATGACAAAAGAAAAAAATACCTACAGAAAATGACAGTAGATGGTTTCTGATCAGCATTAGTCTCCTAACTCAAGATCTACTTGGTAAAAAGTTCTGTCCATTCAACAAAACAATCACACACACAGAAAGAAAGAAATCAGAGGAACAGAAGCAAACAGAGATAGATCATATAATATTACTTCTTTCAGGTAAAAGAAGATACATAACAACTTTGGAAAACTGGTGATTTCTGTTAAAGCTAAACATACAACCATACTGTGACCTAGTAAGTCCACTCTTAGACATACACCTAAGAGGAATGAACACAAATATAAGGGTTTTGGTGATACCAATTGTTGAAATGGATGTGGATCAAAGGAAGCCCTTTTATACTGCTGGTTGCAGTATACATCTGTACAACCACTCTGAAATAAAACAAACTATTCCATGTCCATCAACAGAAAGGTCAATAAATCAGTTGTGGTATATTCACAGGATGGAATCTCATAATCAATGAGAATGAATTCATTACAACTGTAACTATCAATGTGGTATTGAATGGAAAAGCAAATTTCCGAATACTGCATACAATAGAATACTATTTTTATAAAGCTTTAAAAAACAGTGAAAAATACCATTTCTGAGTGAAAACAAATTAGAACAAAATTTTTAAGGCAAAATGACTATAACACAAAAATTCTGAGAATGATTCTTCTCTCTGGGGAGAAACAGGGGAGAGGACAAGGAAGGAACCCTTAGTAGATGGAATGATATATGTAATATTATATTACTATGCATGAGAGAAAGTTCATGGGAATTTAATAACTTTACTTCTAAGTATTATATATATAATTTGTATATTACATAACTTTAAAAATTAAAAAAAAATAGTACCAGTGGAAAAAAAAGATTAAAGGGTGAGAATATGTTAATGGACTGACACAGACAAATCTCTAAGGTATATTCTTGAGTGAAAAGGGCAAGGTCAAGAATATTATAGTTTATTTATATTTTTAGAAAAATATAGGACTGTATGTTTTTAAAAGTTTCAAAGGGTAAAAGTTTTTAAAATCTGGAAGAGTACACAAAAAATCTACTAAGGATGTATGGTTCCAGGATGGAAACTGATCATTTAGGGGGTAGTCTGTGAGTTGGGAGAGTATGCTCTTTACTCTGTTAACTATTTAAAATGAAGAATTGGAGAGGGATAATTAAGGGACAGATGTCCTTTGAAATACAGTGTTTTGAGAAGAAAGAGGGAAAAGAAAGAGGGAAATAAAGAGAAAGGGAGAAGGAGAGGAGAAAGAGAGAGAGGAAGAAATTCTAGAAAAAGCAGAGGAGTATTCCAAGAATTAAAACAACAACATAACAGAAATAAATGCTTTTGGCAAATCAGAACAGACTGAAGAAAATGTTTTAACAATTCTGAAGTCCAAGACAGGATGAAAGTAAATGTAGTGAGACATTCAATTTCAAGAAAATACAAGTAAGGATGAGGAAAATTTTTTACTTGCTTTATAGACAAAACATTAAAACCCTTCCCACTTTACTGAAGGAAAAAAGGAAAAACTGACTGTTGTTTTCTTGGCACCTGAGATAGGATGGAATCACCTCTTCTATTGATTTGTGGGTCCAATAACATTCTTCCATGGCTTGTTAAAATGAAATCTGGAGTATATTGATAACTTTAGTTTGCTGTTCGATAACTGGATATGTCTCTTAGTAAACATAGCCATTTTCATTAAAAAAAATAGCAAGTATTCAATTATGTTTAGTTCTTTTGTAATTTCTGAGGCCCACAACCATACTTTTATGTTTACTTCTATCGATTTAAGTACAATTTAACTTATCACTTTCCCAGAACACCTCATAAGTAGTCCATAAATGCCTCAGAACCACATTGGCAGCTTTTACTGCTAAATAGGATAATTTTGTCCACATTGTTAAAAAGTGTCCAATTATAGCTCACGTTAAGTAAACAATGATATTTATGTTTTTTTCCATTGCATTATATAAAAATATATTCAGGTGAAGTGAGTTACATGTGCTAGCATTAATACTTGCTTTTCCTCCTTTCTGTGGATGGTTAAATTTACTCAGATGCCTGTGTGAATTTGTCACCATCCTTATTTAGTGTTTACCTTCAACCACGCAAGTGTGTAACCAAGTGCACCCATCATTACTCATAATGAGGGGGCCAGATTGAGGATTCCTTATTATTCTCTTAATAACATTTTTCTTCAGTTTATTTTAAGAATACATTATATAAGGTAACATACATAATATATATTAATTGTTTATGGCACTGGTAAAGCTTCTTTCTGATCAATGGTTGGCTGTTACTAGTTAATTATGGGGGGATCAAAGATTACAATGCAGATTTTCAACTGTGAGGGGGGTGGGTGCCCCGAACCCACCATTGTTCAAGGGTCAACTCTATTCCCCCATGCTCATCCCCTTTCTTCTTGTCTTAGCCAGATTGGTCTTTCAGAAAATCCGTTCGAACCACACCAGAACTACATTTCTGACCATTCTTGACCCTGTTCCCACACTCTACCACTACTCCCAAACAGAGGATAAAGATCAGGGATATTGCCGGCTTCTATTTTGTATCCCCAGTGTACAGAAGTGTGCCTGTAGACAGTAGGATCCTGAACATATTTTAAATGAAATCACTGAATGGAGATTAAAATTGGAGAAGAAATCTTTGGATGCAAGCATGGTCTTAAGATAATGGAACTTTTGTTAGTTTGCATTATAACTCAGGATTGTGATGGAAACAGATGATCCTTTAACTCAATAACATTCTGTTGGAGGAGTCATTGAAAGAATGTGACCACTGGTGACCTGGGAGCTGGATCCTGGCAATCAGAGTTTCCTTAATCCCTTTCCTGTCCTTGGAATGTATATCTGCCCACCATTCCCACAACCAGAGCCATTTTTAAGATCATAGCCTTGAGAAAGAGAGAAACAGAGAGAGATCTTGGCCAGCAGGTGCAAAGATCTACTCATCTCAGGGCTGCCCAAGACAAGCCACATATGCAAGTTCCCTCACTTGTTAAACCTGCCCCCTACTGATTTGAAGTGGACTGTGTCTTTCTTAGGTCTCTCCTTGCCCTCTGTGATTGAGGGTCAGTTTGCAAACCAATGTGTTATAGTTATGCAAAGAGGGAAAAATGAACAGTGTAGCAGAACTGAGGAGACCATAAATGTATTTTTGAATTGAGCAATGTGCCTAAAATTTATAAGTAATTTTAGGGAAAAGTACACTGACATCAATGTCTTCTATCCATCCATTCCCCCACCTGAGATCCACAGCACATGCCCCTTCTGACCAGCTGAAAATAATTCTGATAAGTAATAGTTACTTTATGTGGTGAATAACATATGCTAGAGGACAGAAAAAAAATGAAGCTTCTCATTTCTGAGAACAAAGAAGCTATAGGAGTAAGGGTGATCCCTGCCCTTTCCTGTTACCAGGGGTTCCTAGGGAAACACACCATTAGACAGATAAAAAGACACACTGTGTAAATAATAAGTCAGGTCACTGGTTTTTTTTTCCTGTTTTTATTTTATTTATTTTATTTTTTATCTTTTATTTTTATTTTTTTAAAGATTTTATTTATTCAACAGAGATAGAGACAGCCAGCGAGAGAGGGAACACAAGCAGGGAGTGTGGGAGAGGAAGAAGCAGGCTCATAGCAGAAGAGCCTGATGTGGGGCTTGATCCCAGAACGCTGGGATCACCCCCTGAGCCGAAGGCAGACGCTTAACCACTGTGTCACCCAGGCGCCCCTCCTGTTTTTTTTTTTAAGATTTTATTTATTTATTTGACAGAGAGAGAGACATCCAGCGAGAGAGGGAACACAAGCAGAGGGAGTGGGAGAGGAAGAAACAGTTTCCCAGCAGAGGAGCCCAATGTGGGGCTCGATCCCAGGACTCCAGGATCACTCCCTGAGCCAAAGGCAGACGCTCAACAACTGAGCCACGCAGTTGCCTCTTTCTTTCCTGTTTTTGAGAGAGAGAGAAAGTGCAAATGTGTAAGCTGGGGTGAGAGCGCAAGCGGGGAGGAGGAGAGAGAGGGAAAGAGACAATCCTAAGGAGGTTCCATGCACACTGCGGAGCCTGATGGGGGCTGGATCTCACCATCCCAAGATCATGACCTGAGCTGATATCAAGAGTCAGAGGCTTAACTGACCAAACCACCCAGGAGCCCCTCACTATTCTTTGCTTAAACTATTTAACGTGTTCTCATTAAAAAAATTATCTAAGTACAACAATTCTGTTACGTACAACAAAAAGCCATTTTTAGTCATACTCCATTTTAGTGTTTTATATTCCTTAATTTGCCCTATTGCAAAATATCTGCCAGTACTGTACACTTGGAAAATATTTGTTCTAAAGGTATTAATCAATACTCAGTTTTTAAATAAAAGAATGCTTCCTACCAATTTGGTATAGATGTACGTTTGCTTGTGAAAGTTTATCCTTTGGGACCAACAAAAAGTCAGCTCCACAGCTTGTCTGTGTAGACTTATGATGGATGACATTATAATAGAGAGATATATCACTCTAGATTATATTTGTTTCAGAAAAATTATTCCATAATAATTCTACAAATGGATCTTAAAAGAAAAACTGCAAAGTTTGTAGTATATAAACCCAACCTATATGCCAAAAAGAGAATCTCTGGCCTTTCCTCCTGAGAAGTTTTGGGCAGAGTAAGAACTGTGAAGTCAAATTCCTCCCCTGAGGACATAAGCAAAAAACAGCCAGTTTATCAGGAAAAGGCATAAACACAGAGATGAGGGATTTAATTGAAAACAGAGGCAGTAAATAAGCAGACCACTTAAAAACCTAGGAGATGGGCCAGAGAAGGTGAAGAATAAAGAAACCGTTAAAATTTGTCCATTTTAGTTTCTCTATCCAAATTCTCTGCCTCCTCACTCGGAATAGGCTATCAAGAAAAATTATATTAATATATTGGCTAGCTTGATTTATTCTTCATAGATTTACTTTCCTCCCTATGAGGTCTCCCTTCCCATGAGAGGATAATTTCCCCACCACATTGAGGTCTTGTTTTTTTTCCAGCTGTTTCCTTCCTCATCCTCTCTTCTGTCTTCCAGGAGACCTGCATGGGCCCAGATGGGGGCTGCCCCTTCAGCCTGAGTGCCAGAATGACAGTAACTAGGAGCAGAGCCAGAGCTGACACGCATGGCCATGTAGTGTGAGTGACAAATGCAGGCCTGTTACTGTAAGCCCCTGAAACGTTGTTACATTTCAACTGTTATTACATCATTTTTAGGCTCCACTAAGCAGGATCTTAAGATAGAAAATGGTACTTCGTTGACTTTGGAAATGGACATTTAAAGTAAACACAAGTCAATCTAATACTTACCTTTCTTATCTGATACTTATCTTTAGCTGAACAGCTAAAATATTAATTTATACATTTGCATATCAGCACGTGGCTTTTGTGTCCTTCAGACTGAATACTCTGAGTAATTCCACAGTGCTTCCCTAATGTTTGAAATGTAACTGAAGCATAACACATGTGACTTGTGATTTTGATCTTTTATGCTAAAGTCTTTACTTTGTTCATTTTAATGAGGTCTTAAAATTTTAAATGAATCTCCAGTATTATAAGTTGCATTTTTATTATATGTGTCTGTAAAATCCAATATACTTTGAATTTTCAAAATTGCTTCTTTAGATTATTTTATATATAAACTCCTTGAGAAAATAGATGTGTGTGTAATATTCTATTTAGACAGCTCTTCACACACTATCCATTCTGAAGGGAAGCTAAATAATAAAATGATAAGCAATGTAAAATTTATTTACATAGTTCATATTTTATTGTATCATATGATAATGTTGGTTTATCTCTACATGTTATTTTAATGCTTTATTTCTTGGAAAATTACAACCATATATCTTGGTAATGCTTTGTATTTGAGTAGTATGCAGAAAAGAGAAAGTTGCTAATAATGATAGACTTGCCTCTTTTACCTCTTGGGAATTGAAAATATAACTTCTATTATGGCTAAATATATTTATTCTACGGTCAAAGAAGCATGAGTCTTCCCTAGGAATCCATGAAGTGTGGGCATGAGAGAAAGTGCTTACTGATAACGCTCCCAAGGGCGTGGAAGTAATTGTCTATATGATAGAAAAATATGTGAATCTGACTCAGCTTTAGGAAATCTTTGCAAACAACTAATATTACCAATGGAAAGCCTATCCTATCAAGAGTGGCCTCATTCCACAAGATCTTTATGCCTGGAAAAATAATGCTAATCACATCAGAAGTGAATTTCACCAAAGACATTTGTTATTATTGTCTGGAAGTTGCTAGGAGAATATTAATCTTTCATATGGGATGAAGGTAGCTACATATCTGTGAATAAAAACGTGGAGGTCCTTTATGACCTTTTTATATTGATTTAAGGTACTAGAAGTGCATCCAGGCTAGATCCCCTTTTAAGAGGATCATGTGTTTCAGAAAGACCATGTCAAAATTATGAACAATTGTAATTCCAGTACTGATATCATTTCCCTTCGTCCAGATAGAAAAATTAATGCGATGTTTAAAAGCAACATTTATTTACTCAACTAGCTCTGTCTGCTCAGTTTTAAAATCCTAAGTGGCTCTTGAGCTTTTCCACCCACTGATTTTCAGTTCAACTGACATTTTAACTGATGATCAGATCCTACGCCTTTTCTTTGATGGTATTTATGTAATGGAAATCAACACAAAACAACTTAAAAACAGCTTTAAAAAGTAATGGGGGCTTAATGATAACTTATGTGTCAAATCCAACTTTGACTCAGAGGGTAAGGATATCTGGGGGAGATATTGTATTGCAATTAAACAAAAAAACAGAAATCCTTCTGCCTTTTGAAAAAAATGTGGACAAGAAAAGAATCTCTCTGACACACAATCACATTACACTAAGACAGGAAAGAGGTCTGCTTTTTCACACCAAAACTCACTCTTTTTTTTTTAATGATTTTTTATTATATTATGTTAGTCACCATACAGTACATCCCCGGATGCCGATGTAAAGTTCGATGCTCCATTAGTTGCCTATAACACCCAGCGTACCATGCAATACGTGCCCTCCTTACCACCCATCACCAGTCTATCACATTCCCCCACTCCCCTCCCCTCTGAATTCCTCAGTTTGTTTCTCATAGTCC